>NW_024470690.1:3846711-4015225 GCF_017639515.1 Carcharodon carcharias
TCTAGATTCATTAAATAACAATTCTCTCGGAATAACCGTGACAGACTGGCCGGTTTTGCTTGTAGAACCACTGACCCATTCTGCCCCTTCCATTGACAATGCAGGTTTAATTGATCAGCTTTGCCTGTTGCTGGCTCGCTGCTATTTTTGCCAGCACCTCACTGTGGCTTAGTTAGTTAAATGTGGAGTGACATCATTCCTGACTCTGCCACTGCTGCAGTTGAGACTGTCATCTATGCCCTTGTTACCCCCAGATTCGACTGTTCCAACGCACTCGTGGCTGACCTCCCCACTTCCAGCCTCCGTAAATGTCAGCTCATCTAAAACTCTGCTACCCACATACAAATTTAGCACCAAGTCCCCCTCACCCGCTGTGCTCGGTAACTTGTACTGACACCTGGCCCAGCGACACAATTTTTAAACTTCTCATTCTTGTTTCCAAATCCCTGCATTGTGTTGTCTCCCTCCCTGCCCATCACTGTGAACCTGCCAACCTTTCAGCCCTTCAAAATCTCTTTGCCCCTACAGTTCCAGCCTCTTGTGCACTCTGGATTTCCATCACTCCGCCAATGGCTGTCTGGGCCCAAAGCTTTGGAATTCCCTCCGGAAAGCCCTCCGGCACTCTGCCCTTTCTTTAAACCCCGCCTCTGAGAACAGCCTGTCCTGCTATGTCCTTTGTGTCTCGGTGCCATACGCTGTTTTCTAATGCCCCTGAGAAGTGCCTTGGCGCATCTCGCTATATGGAAGATGCTATCTAGCTGCAGGTAGGTCCCAGGTTTGTGCTCCGGTAGGGCCATTGACTTGTGGCATTGGAATTACCTTCAGCTTGGTGGGCTAGGGTCAGGGGGGCCGATCCTGATTCACACTCTGAAAGTCCTGCCGATTGATACTTGGCCGCGCCAGGCAGGCCTGTGACCTTCTCAAAATGCTGAGTGACATCACGTAAGAGGAATGATCACTTGGGTGATGCATTGTGTGAGGGGAGAAGCTGCAAGTGTTACTGCACTCCCAGCACCCACAAGAGAAAAGGAACAGCACCTTAACTTTGTTTCCTTGTTCACTGATGTTTCTGAGCAGCAGGCGGTCAGATGTCCGGCTTCAGTTTCACCTCTGCGGCGTCGACTGGACAGCCTACAGTCTCATCAAGCCAATACACAGGAGCTGAGTACAGCAGCGTCTTCAGTATGGGAGTGCCTTCAAATAATGCCAGTGCTGGCACTAGCAGGTATTATACTGACCACTCTCTTTTCTTTCTCTCCTTCCTCTTGTTATTTATTGTGTTTGGAGATGTGCGCGTTGTCAGTGCAAAGGGATTGAACACCTTGAGCTAGATCTTAGCCATGCAAGATTGCACAAAACAGATGAGGACGAGATGGCATCCAATTCTACATCTCTCGCCATCACTGTCGATTTCAGCACTGTCGTCAGAGCTAGTGTCTGTTTCACAGCATCACATAAAGTCAACAGCTTCCCCACTACACTGTCCCCATCAAACACTTCCAGGACAGGTACAGCACAGGGTTAGATACAGAGTAAAGCTCCCTCTACAATGTCCCCATCAAACATTCCCAGGACAGGTACAGCACGGCGTTAGATATAGGGTAAAGCTGCCTCTACACTGTCCCCATCAAACACTCCCAGGACCGTTACAGCATGGGGTTAGATACAGAGTAAAGCTCCCTCTACACTGTCCCCATCAAACACTCCCAGGACAGGTACAGCACGGGGTTAGATACAGAGTAAAACTCCCTCTACACTGGCCCCATCAAACACTCCCAGGACAGTGACAGCACGGGGTTAGATATAGTGTAAAGCTGCCTTTATATTTTTGGAAGTTAACAACAGCTAAATGTTTCTCCTGTTCTTATTTTGGTTTCAGTATCTCTGGGACGATGAGTGGGAGCCAAGTGCCTGCACAGCAAACTGGTACCACCAGTGCATCCAGCTTTGGAGGTACCTTGATAAACCATTCACTTTTACAATCTATTCTCTTACCCTGCCTCTGCTCCCCGGTGTATATCGTTCCCCTTACCCTTGGCCACACCCCCTGACGGGTTACTCGTTTCCTTGGCTCACTGAGAGAGTGAGGATGTTAATTTAAGAAGCGACTTTACCGCCCGGGGATTATTTTTCAAGTCTCTTGGGGTCGTGTCTATGCTGTCTGCTTGGTTGCTGTCCCTGGTGAAACGTATTGTTCGCTGTGTGTCATTAACCTTCTCTCCCCCTTTTTTTTCCCCCTTCTCTCTCTGCCCTGCGTTTTAGCTTTCAGTAACCCATTCGCTGCCCCTTCTGCTGCACCACAAGCTGCTTCTACCAACCCGTTCCAGACCAACGGAATGGCGCCAGGTGAGTCTCTGCCGTCTTCCCCTCTCTCATTGGCGGCAAGCAGTGCTGACCTTTTGCCTTTACGGCCTCTCCGGCTCTCCTCTGCCTACTGCCCCCCCCGAGCAGCTTCCTTGGCTGCCTGTCACCCTTTTAGCCCAAACCTCTGTCTTTTCCCCTGCGAGTCCCCCGCTGGAGGTTCGGTGGGCTACATGACCAGTAGCGGCACAAGCTCTCGCCCCTCCACGTGCTGGCACCCGAGGGCAGAGGCCTGACGGTAACTGCAGCTTCCCTCAAACCACTGCCCTGGCTCAGATCCACCAGCCCCGACAGAGATGACAAAAATGGGGAGGGTTTCTCATCAGAACGTTTTAAAGTAACCCTGGTCCACGCCAGGGGATCGTTCAGTGCTGGTAAAGCCACCACCGTAAACCTTTGTGCCAAATTAGCTGCCACGCGTTCCAGGAATATGGTACGAAGCAGCTGGCATTACCCAGGGGAGCTGTTTTGTGCACACCTCCAGCATCGAGAGAAGCAGACTCTAGAAACTCTTCACTCTGCCCGACACGTTTTTATCTGTCTGAAGAGGTGACCCTCTTCCGGAGTACTGCAGTATGGCCACAACAACAGCATTGCATTGCTATAGCGCCTTTAATGTCAGAAAACATCCCCAGGTGCTTCACAGCAGCTGCTCGGAGACAAAACCTGACCCATATATAATGTGATATTAGGACAGGGGACCAATAACACCAGTCAAAGTGGTAGGATTTAAAGTGGGAGAGACTTTGGGAGGGGATCCCGGAGTTTAGGGCCAAGGAGGATGAATGCCAGTGGTAGACGGAAAGAAATCACCTTATTGACCAATGGCTAGTATTTGTGAATGCTATACCCATGCTGCAGCATATTGTTGATAATGATGATGTACTGTGTTAGCATCATCAGTAACGGTTTCAGCGTTCTAGTAAATTTGCCGTATTACCTGCAGACAGTTAATGGCTATGCTTTTTCTCCATGCACAAGACTTTGGGAAGTTGCCTGACAGTGCCACCTCGTGGCCAGAGCTTGTACCTACACCGTCACAGGCAGCTGTTTACATGCAGGATTTTTCTCTGTTGCATGTTTATAGAGGGGACTTGAAGAATAAATGCTGTCTTAAAAGGGTGACCAAAAGCTGTTTATTGGGGTTACTGTCTGAGCCTATTGCACCCCCCCACCCACCCACAGAGTTAGCACAAGAAACCTTGTCTCAGCTGTTGCCTGCAGGGATGAGGCTTATTGTCCTGGTGCAGGGACTGAGGAAGTCACGGAGTTGAATGCCAACCCAGAGAGGCTGTAAAAGGCAGCGAAGCTGAGCCTCCTCGCTCAGGCTAAGGCAGACGTAGAAGGCACAGGGTTCAGCGATGCTCCTCAGCAGCGTGGGAGTGAGACAGCTTCTTGTGCTTTGGGACTTGTCACCCCCCTCCCAGGGTCAGGGGTCATAGGGGAGCCAGGGTGCTAGGCGCACCGAGCATTGTTTTGTCATTGGGTTTGCAGGGAAACGCAGGGCTGTGGCTGGTTATCGGAATACGTTACAGCGTTTCCCTCACAAGAAGTTACTTTCTTCAAAAATACGGGTAACCTTCATCCGTTGAAAACATCTCTGGAACTTCAGTGCATTACTAGGTGGGTCAGGGGGAAACGTGATGTCAAGCAGCAACCTTTGCCCTAACGCCCATTTTCTTTCTGTTCAGCTCTGATGTATGGCGGAGCGCCGGCGGGGTATGGACCTGTCCCAGCCGCCTCGGTCCCTGGGGGCTTTGCTGGATTCCCGCAGCACCCCTTTGCGCAGCAGCAGCAACAGCAGCAGCAGCAGCAGCAGCAAGTCTTTGTTCAGCAGCAGGCCTACCCACAGCAGCAAGGCTACAGCCAGCAGCAGTCCTTCCTGCAACAACAAGCCTTTGCCCAGCAACACAACGGTAAGCTTGGTCATTCTGTAAACCCCCTTTGGAGTCACTTGCCGTGTTAGGTAAACAGCAGCATAAAGAATAGAGGCAGGAACAGACCATTCGGCCCCTCTGTTCAGTACGATCATGACTCATCTTCTACCTCAACACCGTTTGCCGCCCGCTCCCCATATCCATCGATTCCCAGGCCTCAGCCTTAAATGTAGTCAGCAGCTCAGAGAGGATATATTGGTCTCGGGAGGGGGTGCAGGATTGAAAGGGTTAAATTGACAGGACCACCAACTGTGGAGCAAAGGAAATTAGATAATTAAGGCATAACCTTCCCCTTTGAAAAGTATTATTGAGTGCCAGACCCAGACTGCAGTATATCGTTGTGAGTGATGTTGGTGGAACAGACTGGGCTTGTAATCCCTCGAGTTTAGAAGATTAAAGGGTGATCTAATCGAGGGGGTTTAAGATGATTAAAGGATTCGATAAGGCTGATAGAGAGGAACTATTTCCTCTGGTGGGGGTGGGGGTGGGCAGGGGGGAGGGAAAGTCCAGAACAAAGGGGGCGGCCGAACCTTCAAATTCAAGCCAGGCTGATATCAGGAAGCAGTTCATACAAAGGGGAAAGGGAAACCTGGGACGGACTCCCCCCACCCCCCCAAAAAAAATATGCCTAGGCTGTAGTCAATTGTAAATTTTGAAACAAAATTTCTGGATTTTTGTTGGCTAAATATCACAAAACCAAGGTAGTCAAATGGAGTTAAGATATAGGACAGACCTGATACAACTGAATAATGGAACAGGCTCAAGGGTCTGCTCTTATGTCCATTCTCCTTTCATTTCAGCACCCAGCTGTATCCCTGTCCACCCTAGGAGGAGGAATTAAGAAAGGCTGAACAGCCTTTCTGAATCTGTAGCTATCCTGGGATAGTAAAAGGGGGGGGAGCCTTCCTTTCTCAAGCTCAGGTACTTGAGCACAGACCTTAGCCTTGGTGGCCCCTGTAGCAGCGTCTGAAGTTTGCCATCTTCACTAATTTATCGACGGGTCTCCGCTTCCAGCACCACATCGGTTCACATGAATGCAGGTTACAACATGGTACCCGCCCATATCCTTCATTCACCGCCTAATCTAATATAGAATGTTGACACAGTTTCTGCTTCAACCCCAAACCCTGGAGGTAAATTCCACAGCCTCTGAGCTCTCTGTGTGAAAAGAGAGTCTCCCCTGTTCCCTGTTCTAAATCTCTTACATTTAATCTTTTGTTCAAAGCCACTTGCACCTAACTTCTGAACTACTGTGAACAGTCTGCTTCTTAATGCCTTGTCCAGGCCCTTTATAATTCTAAGTGGTTCTAAAGCGTTGAGTGCGCTAATAGCTACATTAACAACCAATGTAAGATAATCAGTCAACCTCGCAACACGGCTCATTTACACTTGCTAGAAGTGACATGCATTCATACACAGGGACCCGTTTTCTGCAAACGAAATAAATATGTTCAAGCCGGGAGCTTGAGGAGCCTATAGTTCCCTCTTGTATTCTCCATGGCAACACCTCGGCCAATCAGAGTCAACTTGCCAGCCAATCACCGCCCTTTTTTCCTGTCGTAGAAATTGTTGAGATTGTTTGAAATTTGTCATTCTTGCATTTGTTCTGATGAGTGCAAAATGGAAAGCTTCGACAACATCTCTCTCTCCTCAGCGGGATTTAACGTATTGCCCTGTAACCTGCATCCTTCAAATGAAAGAGGGACTCAGTTTTTAAGTCTTTGTGTTTGTATATTTCTTGATTTTCTGTCCCTCTTTGTATGTGTGTTTGTGTGTAGGAGCTGGTTTTGGTGCCTTTGGGCAGCCCAAGGCGATTCCGCGACTGATGGGGCCATTGATACAAGGAGGTGGAGCGTCCAGCAACCCATTTATGGTATGTGCCACACTGACTCCTTTCAAAGGGAAAAATGGTAAACTGATCGTCGTTTGGTAGAACCGAACTTGAGCATCGCTGAGAAAAGGGACAAGCTGTCAAAGCTTCTCCTCTTGGACTCATCAGGACAGATTCACAAGAATACCAGATCTCAAAGTGAACAACATTGTTCCCTTTACCATCTGGTGTTCTTGTGATTCTGTCCTGATGAGTGCAAGACGAGAAGCTTTGACAGCTTGTTTCTTTTCTCAGCGATACTCAAATGGTAAACTATTCATTTTCGGCAAGCGAGAGAGAGCCCTAACCAGCAGTGTGCTCAAGCCTGAAGTGTAGTGATAATAAGGCAACTACAGAGGCATGAGGGAGGAGCTGGCCAGAATTGACTGGGAGATGAGCCTAGCAGGAAAGACAGTGAAACAGCAATGGCAGGAGTTTCTGGGAATAATTTGGGAGACACAGCAAAAATTCATCCCTAGGAAGAAGAAGCATACTAAAGGGAGGACGAGGCAACCATGGCTGACAAGGGAAGTCAGGGACAGCATAAAAGCTAAAGAGAAAGCATATAATGCGGCGAAGCGCAGTGGCAAACCAGGGGTTTGGGAAGCCTACAAAGACCAACAGAGGACAACTAAAAGAGAAATAAGGAGGGAGAAGATTAACTATGAGGGTAAACTAGCCAGTAATATAACAGAAGATTGCAAGAGTTTGTTTAGATATATAAAGGGTAAGAGAGAGGAAAAAGTGGACATTGGACCGCTGGAAAATGACGTTGGAGAAGTAGTAGTGGGGAACAAAGAAATGGCGGAGGAACTGAATAGGTACTTTGGGTCAGTCTTCACAGTGGAAGACATGAGTAACATCCCCAAAGTTCAAGAGAGTCGGGGGCAGAGGTGAGTATGGTGGCCATTACCATATGGTGCTAGGAAAACTCAAAGGTCTGAAGTTGGATAAATTACCTGGACCAGATGGATTACACCCCAGAGTTCTGAAGGAGATAGCTGAAGAGATAGTGGAGGCGTTACTGGTGATCTTTCAGGAATCACTGGAGTCAGGGAGTGTCCCAGAGGACTGGAAAATCGCTAACGTAACCCCCCTGTTTAAGAAGGGAGTGAGGTAAAAGACGAGAAATTACAGGCCTATTAGCCTGATCTCAGTCGTTGGTAAGATTTTAGAGTCCATTATTAAGGATGAGATTTCAGAATACTTGGAAGTGCATGGTAAAATCGGGCAAAATCAGCATGGTTTCATCAAGGGGAGGTCATGCCTGACAAATCTGTTAGAATTCTTTGAGGAGGTAACGAGTAGGTTAGACAAAGGAGAGCCAATGGATGTTATCTACTTGGATTTCCAGAAGGCCTTTGACAAGGTGCCGCACAGGAGGCTGCTCAGTAAGATAAGAGCCCATGGTGTTAGAGGCAAGGTACTAGCATGGATAGAAGATTGGCTGTCTGGCAGGAGGCAGAGAGTGGGGATAAGGGGGTCCTTCTCAGGATGGCGGCCGGTGACTAGTGGAGTTCCACAGGGGTCAGTGTTGGGACCACAACTTTTCACTTTATACATTAATATCTAGATGAAGGAACTGAGGGCATCCTGGCTAAGTTTGCAGATGATACAAAGATAGGTGGAGGGACAGGTAGTATTGAGGAGGCGGGGAGGCTGCAGAAGGATTTGGACAGGTTAGGAGAATGGGCAAAGAAGTGGCAGATGGAATATAACGTGGGGAAGTGTGAGGTCATGC
This sequence comes from Carcharodon carcharias, assembly GCF_017639515.1. Taxonomy (NCBI): domain Eukaryota; kingdom Metazoa; phylum Chordata; class Chondrichthyes; order Lamniformes; family Lamnidae; genus Carcharodon; species Carcharodon carcharias. Next base: position 3,854,621 of record NW_024470690.1, read on the forward strand.
ACTTTGGTAGGAAGAATAGAGGAATGGACTATTTTCTAAATGGGGAGAGAATTCAGAAGTCTGGAGTGCAAAGGGATTTGGGAGTCCTAGTCCAGGATTCTCTTAAGGTTAACTTACAGGTTGAGTCAGTAGTTAGGAAGGCAAATGCAATGTTGGCATTTATTTCGAGAGGACTAGAATATAAAAGCAGGGATGTGCTGCTGAGGCTTTATAAGGCTCTGGTCAGACCACATTTAGAATATTGTGAGCAATTTTGGGCCCTGTATCTCAGGAAGGATGTGCTGGCCCTGGAGAGGGTCCAGAGGAGGTTCACAAGAACGATCCCAGGAACGAAAGGCTTAACAAATGAGGAACGTTTGAGGACTCTGGGTCTATACTCGATGGAGTTTAGAAGGATGAGGGGGGATCTGATTGAAACTTACAGAATACTGAAAGGCCTGGATAGAGTGGACGTGGGGAAGATGTTTCCATTAGTAGGAGAGACTAGGACCCGAGGGCACAGCCTCAGAGTAAAGGGAAGACCTTTTAGAACAGAGATGAGGAGAAACATCTTTAGCCAGAGAGTGGTGAATCTATGGAATTCATTGCCACAGAAGGCTGTGGAGGCCAGGTCATTGAGTGTATTTAAGACCGAGATAGATAGGTTCTTGATTGGTAAGGGGATCACAGGTTACAGTAGAAGGCGGGAGAATGGGGTTGAGAAACTTATCAGCCATGATTGAATGGCGGAGCAGACTCGATGGGCTGAATGGCCTAATTTCTGCTCCTATGTCTTATGGTCTTTTGGAGACTGGATTAAATAACTCCGAGCTGGAAAGCTCCCAATCCCACTCCGCAGAGCCACGAGGTCTGATTTATGGGCTGGCATCAGGACAATAGGCGGAGGGTGGGGGGGTAGAAAAGTGACCATAAAAACTGTCAGGGTTGCCTGTAAAGCTGGTTCACCAAAGGAATCTGCCACACCCTACTTGGCCTGGCTCATGCGGCACACTATTCTCACCCTACACGGTCAACCCCGATGGGAATGCTTAGTTATAACAATTAAGCAAGAAGGTGACCCACCACCTCCTCAGTCCCCAACAGGGATGAGCAATAAATGCAGCAGTGCCCACACTTTGACTAGAGTACTGCATCCAGCTCTGGTCACCACACTTTTGTTGTGAGGGTGTGAGGGTCTTTGAGAGGGTGCAGAGGAGATTTACCAGAACGGATCCAGGGATGAGGGAGGGATTTTAGCCCCAAGGTTAGGGTTGGGGAAGCTGGGGTTGTTCTCCTTGGAGTGAAGGAGGCTGAGGGGAGATTTGATCAAGATGTACGAGATACTGACGGGGTTGGATGTGGTAGACAACTGTTCGACAAGCTGGTGGTACAAGGACTCGGGGACACAGATTTAAAGTTTTGGGCACTGTGGGGATGTGAGGAGGAACTTTCTTACGCAGCGATAGGTGATGACCCGGAACTCCCTGCCCACGAGGGTGGTGATAGTGGGAACGATGAAAGATTTCAAAAGGAAATTGGATGGGCAGCTGAGGGAAATAAACTTGCCAGGCTACGGGGAATGGGACTGACTGGATTGCTGTGCTGAGAGCTGGCACAGACTTGATGGGCTGAATGGCCTCCTGTGTTGTAATGACCCTGAAGTTCACACCTGTGACTCCCCTCCCCTTAGGGGTTTGATCACAGCTTCCCCACTGTGGAGCTGTTTCTATGGGGAGTGTGGGGAAAATGGAAGGTGGGGGATGCGGGGGGTAGTGGTGCTGGTCAGTGGGCCACAGACATGGGTTAGAACATAGCCAACCAGAGCAGGCGGTGGCCATTCGGCCCCTTGAGCCTGCTGCACAGTTCAGTAAGATCACGGTGGGTCTCCTGCCTCCCAATCCACTTTCCTGCCCGAAAATCCCATCAACCTCTGACTTGAACATACGCAATGGCGGAGTGTCCACAATCCCTCTGGGGTAGAGAATTCCAGAGATTCACAACCCCCCTGAGTGAAGACATTTCTCATCTCAGCCCAAAACGGCCGACCTCTTATCCTGAGCCTGGGACCCTCTCATCCCCAGCCTGAGGGGGAAACAGCTTCTCGGCATCGACCCCATCCAACCCTGTCAAAATCTTATATGTTACGGGACAATGAGGTGAGCTAATAATGAGGTTTCTTCTCTAAAGATTGAATTAAACAGCACAGAAACAGGCCATTCAGCCCTTCTGCCCCGTGCTGGTGTTTCTGCTCCACACGAGCCTCCTCCCACCCCCTCTTCACCTCCCCCTATCAGCCTATCCTTCTATTCCTGTCTCCCCCATGTGTTTATCCAGCTTCCCCCTTAAGCGTTGAGAATATCAGAATTTGGAAGGTTGGTTAGGAGAAGGTGATTAAGTAAAAGTCAGAAATATCAGCCGGAGGTGCAAAAACAATCTTTGTCTTTAAGAGAGAAACCTGCCAAGGAAGTGAGGAATAGAATCCTTATCCAACTGCAGCCAGCCTAACAGAAGGATGGTGTCCCTGGTAATAGAGCCGGGTGGGCCAAAATTGGCCTCAGGATCCCCAGGCTGGGGACCAGGGGTGTAAAACAAGCAGTACTGCACCCCCGCCCCGCCCTGCCCCGCCCTCTTCTTGGTCACTGACCCCTGTTGGCCAATGGTGTGAGCAGAACAGGTTCACCGGTGATGCCTTCCATGGTCAAATAGGCAGTAGTGAAGGCAGGCCATTTGGGCGAGGTAATGGTGAGGTGCTGGTTGGAACTTTGGCCTCCCACCGCTACCCCCAACCGCCCCCCCCCACCCCAGCATCCCAGCAAGAGCCAAGAGAGAAAAGGGGTTGGAGTGGTGGCTGGACATTACGAGCATATGAAATAGGAGCAAAGGAGTAGGCCATTGGGCCCCTCGAGCCTGCTCTGCTACTCAATAAGACCACGGCTGATCTGACTGTGCCCCCCCCCACCCCCGACTCCACATTCCCGGATAACCTTTGACCTCCTTGTCAGTGGGGATAGAAATGTCACTGATAATCTACTGGTTAACAGCTAATGTATTTTTTCCTCCCCCCGTCTCTCTCTCTCTCTCTCTCTCTGTGAAGACTGGTGCCCCACCTGGACAATTTGCAGCAGGAAGCACATCTACCAACCCCTTCTTATAGTGACCTGCAATGCTTCCAGCATGTGGCTCTTCCAAAAAATCCGCCTTAAACTACAAGAGTCGACCAACAGCTGTAACATACTTTATGCCAGTACACACATTTCTATACCTTGAGGGAGGGAGGGAATGGGCTGGGGAGCAGAAGCATTGAAGTATTTCAATATTGTAATTGTGCATATTAGCAACCAAATACCAATGCAGGCTATATCGAGGGGGTGGGGGTCTCGGGGGTGGGGGTGGGGGTCTCTTCACACAGCCTGGAGAAGGGAGGGGGAATTAGACAGTCGGATGCGAGCGAAGCCTCTTTCAGACAGCGTTGGCCTCTGCAGGGCCAGTGGACTGTTCCTCTGCAGGGCGGGTACAGGGGGAGAAAGAGGGACGGTAAAGGGTTATAAACGTGAGTTTCTGGATGAGGGAGTTCCTTTGGACTCAACCTGGAGCTAGGTTGTTTAACAAAACAATCGACTACATTCGGGGCAGGTTCTGGGGGGTGGCCAGCTGGCCGGAGGGGGGGGGTGGGGATGGGGGGTGGGGGTGTGGTCCAAAAGCTTTGTCCCGATGGGGTTGGCACTGTGGGTGGGGCCGTGGGGGATCAGCGAGGGAGAGTAGGTGAGGGACGTGTAATCCCGTTCAATTGTTTCTATCACATCGTTGCCAGTGGTTTGGGGTATTCTGCAGGAAGTCAACACCTTGGCACAGTATAAGGGGCACAGGCCAGTTAATGAGGAATTCATTGGTGCAGCTAGGACAGAGGTTGGCAGGAGGGGTGGGTTGTATGGGCTTTGCAATAGCGGGTGCCAGGTTACTGAGGCTTGAAGAACCCTCCCCACCCCTCCCTGTCAGAAGCTGTTAACTATCCAACGCCTAGACGGATTTCAGGTGAACCTTGACACTGGGGCTGGGATGGGCAGGGGGGGTGGTGGGGGGTGGGATGTCAAATAATCTCTTGGGGGGTTTTGAACCTTTGGAGGCAGATCTTCAGAGTGAGGACGTTTCTTAACCCAAACCCGACAGGAGAGAGCGAAGGAGGTGGGGGAGCCGCTGAGCTGAGTTCTGCGGGGAGAATCGGTGCCATTGTTTGTCGCTGGCACGGGCAGAGGAGAACAGCGGGTTTCGAGACTGGGCACACACTTCACGCCGGTGTCCACAGGGGGCCCCCAGGGCCTTGCTGTTTGCGATGGAAACTCGATACTGGACTCTAACCCCTTTACTCGAAGCATCTCCCGTTTTACTTTCCAGCCGGAATAGCTAGCAAACAAACTCTTCCCCACCCCACCCCCCAGTTTGTCCTCCCCCCCCCGGTCCGGTGCTTGATGCCCACTTTGCATTCCTCCCGTTTTTTTTCGCGACAACCCCTCTCCTCCACCCGACCAGTTTTCAGTCTCAAGAGACACCTTTCCATTCCAAAGACTGCTGTGGAATAAAACAAAACCTGGCGGGGATTGGACTTGGAGTCAGTCCGTCCTCTTGTTACTGTTTGACGAGCTGCTCTGTTGGTAATCTCGGGCTTGTTTCTGTGTCTTTTTATTTTTTAAAACTGTTACACCAATTCCGCTGTGTTCTACCGTTCATTCAAAATATATATTTTGTTCATCTACCGTTGCATGATGCACCAATCCTCTTGATTTGGGTTCAGTACTCCACACACGCACCTGTCTGCACCGTTATGCGTATGCAGAAATGGAGACCCGTCCAGGTACACTGGGGAAAGGCGCTCTCCCCTCCCATGTTCGATTGATGTGAAAGATCCCAGGCCGAAAAGGGAGGAAGGCTCCTTGCCACAACCAGGTGGCAAAACGTCATCTCCCGGCTTGCGCCCCCGAAAACCTACTTGTCCTGGCCTACGTGGTGAGTCACTTCCCTTCAGTGCTGTTCACTGGTGTGGGGGAGCACTTCGGATGGGGGTGTGGACCGAGGCGGCTTCAATTGTGGCTTTCAAACGGACAATATGTGCACGGCTACGTGAGAAGGGGGCGAACTGGGTGGGACTTGCAGAGAGCCAGCACAGGCGTGATGGGTCGAATGGCCTCCGTTTGTGCTGGTGGGAATGGCACTGGGTGGCATCAGCTGAGGGTAGCAAAGGGGTTACATGTGAAGCCCCTCCTGCCCTTCTCTCTTCCCCCCCTCCAAGGGTTGAATAGCCTGTTGGTAGAACAGGGAAAACTAGGAGCAGGAGTAAGCCCCTCGAGCCTATCATGACTGACCTGATTGTGGCCTCAATTCCACCTCCCCTCCCCCCGGTAACCTTTGACTCTTATCTACCCCTGTGTTAACAATGTTCAGTGACCCTCTTCCTCCATCGCCCTCTGGGGCAGCCCTGACCTGTGAGAGGGGAGTTGGTGCCAGCCCAAGACCCCATTTATTTCCCGCCTCATAGCGAGTGTCTCCAAGCCATTGGAACCGGGGTGCATCGCTTGATGCAATGGTAAAACTCCCTCAGCCTGTAGCTGCTGCCCAAGGCATCCTTCCTTCAGTGTGCCTCTGGACCAAGGTCATGTGATTGGGGGGGGTGGGGGAGAGGGAAGGCAAGACTCCTGCAGACTTCACCCCCCACCACCCCCCCCCCCCCCCAAACAAACTTTCAGTCACTGGACATTGAGAAACTGGGCAATGGCTCTTCCCCTCATCACCATCACACCATGCCCACCCTTCCCCTGTCACTTTAAGAAGACAAGTTACAATGAATATTGATAATCAGCTGAAAGAGTGGCGGGTGGGGAGGTGGGGGGGTGGGGAGGGAATAGCTGTTTCTTCTGAGATTGCCCCTCCTTCCTGTGTGTACCTGAAGAGCGAACCAGAGAAGTGCCTGCACTACCCACGCCACGCTACAGCCTAGTGTCACAGAAGAAACCTGGTCGACCTAGGCCTTGCAAACCAGGAGAAACCTGCACTTGTACTCACTGTGTGTACAGCCTGAGTCCTAGTGTCACAGCAGAAGAATGCTTTATTATTGAAATTTGCAACATCTAGCAGCTAAATCTCCATTTAATGCTTTAATGCAACCCATGGTATCAGTTTTTAAAACATACTTTTCTCTCCCAGGCTTAGTGACGATGTACCATGGAATCCTCTCCTGTGTAAATTTAAATTAAATTCTTCCCTCAGCACATCAAGTGGAAGGCTACGTGTCATCCCATTAAATGTTGCATAAACCGTTTAAAACCAGGCTGTTAGTTTAAATGTAAATCTCCCTCTCGCAGTAGAACATGGTTTTATTTAACCTGTCAAGATGTTTACAGTCAAAGCTCCTACTCTGGAAATGTGTTTAAAGCGAGGTTCAGGGAAAGGGTTATTCATCTTTGGGGTGTGGATGTTGCTGGGTCCCTTGAGTAATTGATGGTGATGGGTGACCTTCCTGAACAGTAACAGCCCCTGTTGTGAGGGTGGCCTCAGAATAATGACCCAGTAACGGTGCTGGAACAGGTTACACAGCCAAGGCCGAATGGCCTTAGGCGATGATGCTGTTTGAATGTTGTGTACTAGTTTTGTTGAGCCAGAAGGTTAGGGTCAGGTGCCAAGCCAATGTCACCCTGAGCCATGTTTGCCGAATGCGCTGATCTTTTATCTACCCAAACGGGTTAGTAACCTGGAAATAAGAGGGAACGGTGTCTTTTTAAAAAACATGCAAGATTGGCAGAGTGGAAAAGGTCAGCAGGTTTGTCAAGCCTGATGGCTGCAGTATCACGACCAGAAATGTCCCCCCTCGAAAGTTATCCCAAGAGGTGAAAAGACAAGATAAGCTCAGGACAAAAAAAAACTCTGGAAAATTCCTCTCCAACCCCACCTCAGGTGATTGCGATCGGTCTCAGGAGGCTTCACAGACAGAGTGGTGTTTATAAGGACACAGTCTCTCTGACCCAGGCAGTAAGCTGGCCAGCTCCCTCTGGAAGATGTACAGAGAGCCTGGACCCACCGCACCAGCCAGAAACACATTCTGAAGTTGGGCAAGATGCTGCTTTGGTTTTCTCTCATGTAGGAACCGTTCTCTTAGGTTGGAATATTGTGCACGTCACTCGTAACTTCAGACTTCACATAACTTTAACAATCAAACGAAGTCAACAGAAATTAAACATGAATTAATGGGCAGATTGTATTCAACGGAGACTATCAATTACACTTTAAAAAACTGATGATGCAACAATGATAGATCTCAGGGATTTCAATTCTCCAACAGCAGCTTTACTCAGTTCCACAGAGTAGCGTAATCATCAAAACAGGCATACTTCCACAGAACTTCCTTATCTCAGTTCGCAACAGTCCTGATGATGTATTTTCACCAGAGTCACCTTCAATAACACCCTGGTACTCGGTACGTCTGGCTCTGGTAAAAATTGAAATAGTGGCAGTAACTGCATTTTACTAACTCCGCAGCTAAACCCAGTTCACTTCTTTCTTAGCTGTCCCTCTCACACAGTTTTCCACAGCCACTACTGATCTGACCTCTTAGCTTTGTTTCCTTGTCCCCCAACGGACTTCTGTTTCCCTAGCAACTGAAGACCACAGCTTGATTCCTCAGAGATCTGATGTCACAGCCAGGAATTCCAATTCACAGCCCCATGCCATCTTCCCAGAAACCCTGAAGCTTTGGCTTCTCTTTCAGTTGTCAAACTATACAGGTTTTAAAACCATCCCACCACACAAATGGATTTCAGTTTCCGTATAGGCAAACATGAGATCACACCATTTGGACCTAAAAAGGATAAAATGGTACTTTCTAAATACTGAAAAGCAGTGGAGGTACAAAGCAATGCGGGTCTTTGTATGTAGATCATTAAATTCCATGTACAGTTATATAAAATAATGACAAAGGCTATAAGCATGCTGGAATCTGGAGGACTAGCACAAGGGGGTAGAAGTTAACCTATAACAGCTATATAAAGCCCTGGTTTGACCACGTCTGGAGTACTGCATTCAGCTCTGGCACTGCATCTTCGGAAAGAGAAATTGGGCTTGGAGAGAGAGCAGCGTGGGTTTACCAGCATGATGCAGGGACTCCCAAGAGTTAAATTTCAAGTAGAAATTATGCAAACCGGGGTTGTATTCCCTAAACTTTAGAATGTTAAGGGGCGATTTGATTGAATTTTTCAAGATATTAAGGGAAACTGATGAGGTAGGCAGAAACTATTTCTGCTGGTTGGGGAGTCTAGGACTAGGGTGCAGAGTGTAAAAATCAGAGCCAGGAGTGAAGTTAGGAAACAATTCTGCACACAAAGGGTGGTAGAAGCCTGGAACTTGTCTGCAAATAGCAATTGATGGTGGTTGGTCGTTAATTTTAAGTCTGAGATTGATGGGTTTTTGTTATCCAAAGATATTGAGGGTAAATGGAGTTAAGTCACAGATCAGTCATGATCTCACAATGGCAGAGCAGGGCTGAATGGCCTCCTCCTCCTGTTCCTATGTTCCACTCTACAGCATGAAATCCCACTTCTGAAGTGCCTTGGAATGTAGTTCCTGTATTCCAGCTACGAGCCTGTGTAACACTTTGATCCATAAACTATGCATGAGCTGTTTTAGTATTGTGCCTGTCGTAGGATAATATCTAGCATCGGCTCTTCACTTGGCCGTTTTGAACCTGGAAGTAAACTCCCCAGCACTCACTGTTACCTGGCCAGCTGTATGAGACCTACATGTGGAGTTAGCCTATCGTGGGCCCAGTGCAATATATAAAGAGGTTGGCTAGTCTAGATAAGGGCTACAAAGGTCAGGAGAACAGTTATACAGAAACAGACCACTGGTGATTGATGACATAGTTTCTCCCTTTCTTCCTCTCACCATGTTCTCATTTCCCATTGTCACACCAGCGTTTACCAATATAAATTTGCCATGTTGAGATTTCCCATTGAATTTTGCCTGTCAGCATCTGTCCTGTAATTGTGCGCTCCAGCCGCGAGGTGGCTGCCTGTAGCTGGTCTCATTTTGCTGGCACAGCGTTTTGTCCATATCGCCAGTGAACATGCAATTGGGTGTGTGACCAGGGGCAGGAGTTCTAACTCTGACCTGCTCGAGTGTGAAATAGCGCGTGATGACTTGATTGGTAAGGGGGATCAAAGGTTACGGGGAGAATGGGGTTGAGAAACTTATCAGCCGGGATTGAATGGCGGAGCAGACTCGTTGGGTCGAATGGCCTAATTTCCGCTCCTATGTCTTCTGGTCTTAGGAGGCCGGGCGATCATCCCGGTGTCATTCTGCGCTTGTGTGATATTTCAATTGATGGATGCGTGCAAAAGTCGGAGTGCGCCCACCGACTATTAAGAGGACAACTAAACCCATTAACCTTCCAATTCACTCCGACTTTTCGTGGTCCATCCAACCTCACGGTTGGTGGATGGGTGAACCCACCAGGCGGACTTTGCATTTTTGATGAAAACTCATCCAAGGGCAGGATGAGATTTCTGTTATTAACATTGTTTAAGAGAACGCATGGGCAGAATTTCCATCGTGTATATGTTCAGGTGGCTGATTCTGACGCGTGGACCTTTTTTTTTCTGGATTTTAAAATCTTTATTTATGGCTTTTTAATTCTCGAGTTCCCTGTGGGAGCTCTCTGCCTTCAGGGAGTTTTCATTCCACTCTCCTCTCCCCATGTGCCCGTGCTTATGTCAGTGCCCACTCTCCTCCCACGCCTGTGCTTACGTCAGTGCCCACTCTCCCCCCTGTGCCCGTGCTAATGTCAGTGCCCACTCTCCCCGTGCCCGTGCTTACATCAGTGCCCACTCTCCCCCGTGCCCGTGCTTACGTCAGTGCCCACTCTCCTCCCTGTGCCCGTGCTTACATCAGTGCACACTCTCCCCTGTGCCCGTGCTTACATCAGTGCCCACTCTCCTCCCCCCTGTGCCTGTGCTTACATCAGTGCCCACTCTCCCCTGTGCCCGTGCATACATCAGTGCCCACTCTCCCCTGTGCCCGTGCTTACATCAGTGCCCACTCTCCCCCCTGTGCCCGTGCTTACATCAGTGCCCACTCTCCCCTGTGCCCGTGCATACATCAGTGCCCACTCTCCCCTCCTCCCTGTGCCCATGCTTACGTCAGTGCCCACTCTCCCCCTGTGCCCTTGCTTTCGTCAGTGCCCACTCTCCTCCCTGTGCCTGTGCTTATGTCAGTGCCCACTCTCCTCCCCTGTGCCCATGCTTACATCAGTGCCCACCCTCCCCTGTGCCCGTGCTTACGTCAGTGCCCACTCTCCTCCCCTGTGCCCGTGCTTACATCAGTTCCCACTCTCCCCCCCTGTGCCCGTGGTTACGTCAGTTCCCACTCTCCTCCCTTGTGACTGTGCTTACGTTAGTGCCCACTCTCCCCCTGTGCCCGTGCTTACGTCAGTGCCCACTTTCCTCCCCCGAGCCCGTGCTTACGTCAGTGCCCACTCTCCTCCCCCCTGTGCCCGTGCTTACGTCAGTGCCCACTCTCCCCCTGTGCCCGTGCTTACGTCAGTGCCCACTCTCCCCTGTGCCCATGCATACATCAGTGCCCACTCTCCCCCTTGTGCCCGTGCTTACATCAGTGCTCACTCTCCCCTCCTCCCTGTGCCCGTGCTTACGTCACTGCCCACTCTCCCCGTGTGCCCTCTCTTACGTCAGTGCCCACTCTCCTCCCTGTGCCTGTGCTTACGTCAGTGCACACTCTCCTTCCCTGTGCCCGTGCTTATATCAGTGCCCACCCTCCCCCCCTGTGCCCGTGCTCACATCGGTTCCCACTCTCCTCCTTGTGCCCGTGCTTATGTCAGTGCCCACTCTCCCCCTGTGCCCGTGCTTACGTCAGTGCCCACTCTCCCCCCTGTGCCCGTGCTTACGTCAGTGCCCACTCTCCTCCCCTGTGCCCGTGCTCACATCGGTTCCCACTCTCTCCCCTGTGCCCGTGTTTACATCAGTGCCCACTCTCCTCCCCCCTGTGCCCGTGCTTATGTCAGTGCCCACTCTCCTATCCCCCGTGCCCGTGCTTACGTCAGTGCCCACTCCTATCCCCCCTGTGCCCGTGCTTACATCAGTGCCCACTCTCCTCCCTGTGCCCATGCTTACGTCAGTGCCCACTCTCCTATCACCCCTGTGCCCGTGCTTACATCAGTTCCCACTCTCCCCCGTGCCCGTGCTTACATCAGTGCCCACTCTCGCCCCTGTGCCCGTGCTTACGTCAGTGCCCACTCTCCTCCCCCTGTGCCCATATTTACGTCAGTGCCCACTCTCCTCCCCTGTGCCCGTGCTTATGTCAGTGCCCACTCCCCTGTGCCCGTGCTTACGTCAGTGCCCACTCTCCCCCTGTGCCCGTGCATACATCAGTGCCCACTTGCCCCCTGTGCCCGTGCTTACATCAGTGCCCACTCTCCCCTCCTCCCTGTGCCCGTGCTTACGTCAGTGCCACTCTCCCCTGTGCCCTTGCTTATGTCAGTGCCCACTCTCCTCCCTGTGCCCATGTTTACGTCAGTGCCCACTCTCCTCCCCTATGCCCGTGCTTACATCAGTGCCCACCCTCCCCCCCTGTGCCCGTGCTTACGTCAGTGCCCACTCTCCTCCCCTGTGCCCGTGCTTATATCAGTTCCCACTCTCCCTCCCTGTGCCCGTGGTTACGTCAGTTCCCACTCTCCTCCCTGTGCCCGTGCTTACGTCAGTGCCCACTCTCCCCCTGTGCCTGTGCTTACATTAGTGCCCACTCTCCCCTCCTCCCTGTGCCCGTGCTTACATCAGTGCCCACTCTGCCCCTGTGCCCTTGCTTACATCAGTGCCCACTCTCCCCCCGTGCCCGTGCTTACGTTAGTGCCCACTCTCCTCGCCCCCTGTGCCCATGCTTATGTCAGTGCCCACTCTTCCCCTGTGCCCATGTTTACATCAGTGCCCACTTTCCTCCCCCTGTGCCGGTGCTTACATCAGTGCCCACTCTCCCCCCTGTGCCCGTGCTTACGTCAGTGCCCACTCTCCTCCCCCCTGTGCCCATGCTTACATCAGTGCCCACTCTCCCCTGTGCCCGTGCATACATCAGTGCCCACTCTCCCCCCTGTGCCCGTGCTTACATCAGTTCCCACTCTCCTCCCCCCTGTACCCGTGGTTACGTCAGTTCCCGCTCTCCTCCCTGTGCCCATGCTTACGTCGGTGCCCACTCTCCCCCTGTGCCCATGCTTACGTCAGTGCCCACTCTCCTCCCCTGTGCCCATGCTTACGTCAGTGCCCACTCTCCTCCCCCCTGTGCCCGTGCTTACGTCATTGCCCACTCTCTTCCCCCTGTGCCTGTGCTTACGTCAGTGCCCACTCTCCTCCCCCCTGTGCCCGTGCTTATGTCAGTGCCCACTCACCCCTGTGCCCGTGCTTACGTCAGTGCCCACTCTCCCCCTGTGCCTGTGCATACATCAGTGCCCACTCTCCCCCCTGTGCCCGTGCTTACATCAGTGCCCACTCTCCCCCCATGCCCGTGCTTACGTAAGTGCCCACTCTCCTCCCCCCTGTGCCCGTGCTTACATCAGTTCCCACTCTCCCCCTGTGCCCGGGCTTACGTCAGTGCCCACTCCTCCCCTGTGCCCGTGCTTACATCAGTGCCCACTCTCCCCCTGTGCCCGTGCATACGTCAGTGCCCACTCTCGCCCCTCTCTCCGTGCATATGTCAGTGCCCACTCTCCTCCCCACTGTGCCCGTGCTTACATCAGTGCCCACTCTCCCCTCTGCCCGTGCTTAAATCAGTGCCCACTCTCCCCCTGTGCCCATGCTTACGTCAGTGCGCACTCTCCCCCCTGTGCCCGTGCTTACATCAGTGCCCACTCTCCCCTGTGCCCATGCTTACATCAGTGCCCACTCCCCCCGTGCCCATGCTTACATCAGTGCCCACTCTCCTCCTCCCCTGTGCCCGTGCTTATGTCAGTGCCCACTTTCCTCCCCTGTGCCCGTGCTTACGTCAGTTCCCACTCTCCTCCCCTGTGCCCATGCTTACATCAGTGCCCACTCTCCTCCCCTGTGCCCGTGCTTACGTCAATTCCCACTCTCTCCCCTGTGCCCGTGCTTATGTCCGTGCCCACTCTCCCCTATGCCCGTGCTTACATCAGTGCCCACTCTCCTCCCCTGTGCCCATGCTTACGTCAGTGCCCACTCTCCCCCCTGTGCCCGTGTTTACATCAGTGCCCACTCTCCTCCCACCCTGTGCCCGTGCTTACGTCAGTGCCCACTCTCCTCCCCTGTGCCCGTTCTTACGTCAGTTCCCACTCTCCTCCCATGTGCCCGTGCTTACCTCAGTGCCCACTCTCCTCCCCTGTGCCCGTGCATACGTCAGTGCCCACTCTCCCCCCTCTGCCCGTGCTTACGTCAGTTCCTACTCTCCCGTGCCCGTGCTTACATCAGTGCCCACTCTCTTCCCCTCCTGTGCCCGTGCTTACATCAGTGCCCACTCTCCCCCTGTGCCCGTGCTTACGTCAGTGCCCACTCTCCTCCCCCCTGTGCCCGTGCTTACGTCAGTGCCCACTCTCCTCCCCTGTGCCTGTGCTTACATCAGTGCCCACTCTCCTCCCCCTGTGCCTGTGCTTACATCAGTGCCCACTCTCCTCCCCGTGCCCGTGCTCACGTCAGTGCCCACTCTCCCCCGTGTCCGTGCTTACGTCAGTGCCCACTCTCCCCGCTGTGCCCGTGCTTACGTCAGTGCCCACTCTCACCCTGTGCCCGTGCATACATCAGTGCCCACTCTCCCCCTGTGCCCGTTCTTACGTCAGTGCCCACTCTCCCCTGTGCCCTTGCTTTCGTCAGTGCCCACTCTCCTCCCTGTGCCTGTGCTTACATCAGTGCCCACTCTCCCCCCCCTGCCCGTGCTTACGTCAGTGCCCACTCTCCTCCCCTGTGCCCGTGCTTACATCAGTTCCCACTCTCCCCCCCCGTGCCCGTGGTTACATCAGTTCCCACTCTCCTCCCTGTGCCCGTGATTACGTCAGTGCCCACTCTCCCCCCTGTGCCCGTGCTTACGTCAGTGCCCACTCTCCTCCCCCCCGTGCCCATGCTTACGTCAGTGCCCACTCTGCCCCTGTGCCCATGCTTACATCAGTGCCCACTCTCCCCCGTGCCCGTGCTTACGTCAGTGCCCACTCTTCCCCTGTGCCCATGTTTACGTCAGTGCCCACTTTCCTCCCCCTGTGCCCGTGCTTACGTCAGTGCCCACTCTCCTCCCCCTGTGCCCATGCTTACATCAGTGCCCACTCTCCTCCCCCCTGTGCCTGTGCTTATGTCAGTGCCCACTCTCCCCTGTGCCCGTGCTTACGTCAGTGCCCACTCTCCCCCTGTGCCCGTGCATACATCAGTGCCCACTCTCCCCCCTGTGCCCGTGCTTACATCAGTCCCCACTCTCCTCCCCCCTGTGCCCGTGCTTACGTCAGTGCCCACTCTCCTCCCCTGTGCCCATGCTTTCATCAGTTCCCACTCTCCCCCCTGTGCCCGTAGTTACGTCAGTTCCCACTCTCCTCCCTGTGCCCGTGCTTACATCAGTGCCCACTTTCTCCCTGTGCCCATGCTTATGTCAGTGCCCACTCTCCTCCCCCTGTGCCCATGCTTATGTCAGTGCCCACTCTCCTCCCCTGTGCCCGTGCTTACTTCAGTGCCCACTCTCCTCCCCCTGTGCCCGTGCTTACAACAGTGCCCACTCTCCTCCCCCCTGTGCCTGTGCTTACATCAGTGCCCACTCTCCTCCCCTGTGCCCGTGCATACATCAGTGCCCACTCTCCTCCCCTGTGCCCATGCTTACATCAGTGCCCACTCTCCTCCCCTGTGCCCGTAGTTACGTCAGTTCCCACTCTCTCCCTGTGCCCATGCTTATGTCAGTGCCCACTCTCCTCCCCTGTGCCCGTAGTTACGTCAGTTCCCACTCTCCCCCCTGTGCCCATGCTTACGTTAGTGCCCACTCTCCTCGCCCCCTGTGCCCATGCTTATGTCAGTGCCCACTCTTCCCCTGTGCCCATGTTTACGTCAGTGCCCACTTTCCTCCCCCTGTGCCGGTGCTTACATCAGTGCCCACTCTCCTCCCCCCTGTGCCCATGCTTACATCAGTGCCCACTCTCCCCTGTGCCCATGCATACATCAGTGCCCACTCTCCCCCCTGTGCCCGTGCTTACATCAGTTCCCACTCTCCTCCCCCCTGTACCCGTGCTTACGTCAGTGCCCACTCTCCTCCCCTGTGCCCGTGCTTTCATCAGTTCCCACTCTCCCCCCTGTGCCCGTGGTTACGTCAGTTCCCGCTCTCCTCCCTGTGCCCATGCTTACGTCAGTGCCCACTCTCCCCCTGTGCCCATGCTTACGTCAGTGCCCACTCTCCTCCCCTGTGCCCATGCTTACATCAGTGCCCACTCTCCTCCCCCCTGTGCCCGTGCTTACGTCATTGCCCACTCTCTTCCCCCTGTGCCTGTGCTTACGTCAGTGCCCACTCTCCTCCCCCCTGTGCCCGTGCTTACGTCATTGCCCACTCTCTTCCCCCTGTGCCTGTGCTTACGTCAGTGCCCACTCTCCCCCCTGTGCCCGTGATTATGTCAGTGCCCACTCTCCCCCGTGCCCGTGATTACGTCAGTGCCTACTCTCCCCGTGCCCGTGATTACGTCAGTGCCCACTCCTCCCTGTGTGCCCATGCTTACATCAGTGCCCAGTCTCCCCCGTGCCCATGCTTTCATCAGTGCCCACTTTCCCTCCTGTGCCCGTGCTTACGTCAGTGCCCACTTTCCTCCCTGTTCCCGTGGTTTCATCAGTGCCCACTCTCCTCCCCGTGCCCGTGCTTACTTCAGTGCCCACTCTCCTCCCCTGTGCCCGTGCTTACATTAGTGCCCACTCTCCCCCTGTGCCCGTGCTTACGTCAGTGCCCACCTACCTCCCCCTGTGCCCGTGCTTACATCAGTGCCCACTCTCCCCCTATGCCCGTGCTTACATCAGTGCCCACTCTCCCCCGTGCCAATGCTTACGTCATTGCCCACTCTTCCCCGTGCCCGTGCTTACATCAGTGCCCACTCTCCTCCTCCCTGTGCCCGTGCTTACATCAGTGCCCACTCTCATCCTCCCTGTGCCCGTGCTTACGTCAGTGCCCACTCTCCTCCCCTGTGCCCGTGCTTACGTCAGTGCCCACTCTCCCCTGTGCCCGTGCATACATCAGTGCCCACTCTCCCCCTGTGCCCGTGCTTACGTCAGTGCCCACTCTCCCCTCCTCCCCGTGCCCATGCTTACGTCAGTGCCCACTCTCCCCTGTGCCCTTGCTTTCGTCAGTGCCCACTCTCCTCCCTGTGCCTGTGCTTACGTCAGTGCCCACTCTCCCCCCCGTGCCCGTGCTTATGTCAGTGCCCACTCTCCTCCCCTGTGCCCGTGCTTACATCAGTTCCCACTCTCCCCCCGTGCCCGTGGTTACATCAGTTCCCACTCTCCTCCCTGTGCCCGTGCTTACGTCAGTGCCCACTCTCCTCCCCCGTGCCCATGCTTACGTCAGTGCCCACTCTCCCCCCTGTGCCCGTGCTTACATCAGTGCCCACTCTTCCCCTGTGCCCATGTTTACATCAGTGCCCACTTTCCTCCCCCTGTGCCCATGCTTACATCAGTGCCCACTCTCCTCCCCCCTGTGCCCATGCTTACATCAGTGCCCACTCTCCTCCCCCCTGTGCCCGTGCTTATGTCAGTGCCCACTCTCCCCTGTGCCCATGCTTACATCAGTGCCCACTCTCCCCCCTGTGCCCGTGCTTACATCAGTTCCCACTCTCCTCCCCCCTGTGCCCGTGCTTACGTCAGTGCCCACTCTCCTCCCTGTGCCCGTGCTTACGTCAGTGCCCACTCTCCCCCTGTGCCCATGCTTACATCAGTGCCCACTCTCCTCCCCCCTGTGCCCATGCTTATGTCAGTGCCCCCTCTCCTCCCCCCCTGTGCCTGTGCTTACATCAGTGCCCACTCTCCTCTCCCCCGTGCCCGTGCATACATCAGTGCCCACTCTCCCCCCTGTGCCCGTGCTTACATCAGTTCCCACTCTCCTCCCCCCTGTGCCCGTGCTTACGTCAGTGCCCACTCTCCTCCCCTGTGCCCGTGCTTTCATCAGTTCCCACTCTCCCTCCTGTGCCTGTGGTTACGTCAGTTCCCACTCTCCTCCCTGTGCCCGTTCTTACGTCAGTGCCCACTCTCCTCCCCCCTGTGCCCGTGCTTACATCAGTGCCCACTCTCCTCTCCCCCTGTGCCTGTGCTTACATCAGTGCCCACTCTCCTCTCCCTGTGCCCATGCTTACGTCAGTGCCCACTCTCCCCCTGTGCCCGTGCATACATCAGTGCCCACTCTCCCCCTGTGCCCATGCTTACGTCAGTGCCCACTCTCCCCTCCTCCCTGTGCCCGTGCTTACGTCAGTGCCCACTCTCCCCCTGTGCCCTTGCTTTCGTCAGTGCCCACCCACCTCCCTGTGCCTGTGCTTACGTCAGTGGCCACTCTCCCCCTGTGCCCGTGCTTACGTCAGTGCCCACTCTCCTCCCCTGTGCCCGTGGTTACATCAGTTCCCACTCTCCCCTGTGCCCATGCTTACGTCAGTGCCCACTCTCCTCCCCGTGCCCATGGTTACGTCAGTGCCCACTCTGCCCCTGTGCCCGTGCTTACATCAGTGCCCACTCTCCCCCCTGTGCCCGTGCTTACATCAGTGCCCACTCTTCCCCTGTGCCCATGTTTACATCAGTGCCCACTTTCCTCCCCCTGTGCCCGTGCTTACGTCAGTGCCCACTCTCCTCCCCCCTGTACCCATGCTTACGTCAGTGCCCACTCTCCTCCCCTGTGCCCGTGCTTACGTCAGTGCCCACTCTCCTCCCCCCTGTACCCATGCTTATGTCAGTGCCCACTCTCCCCCTGTGCCCATGCTTACGTCAGTGCCCACTCTCCCCTGTGCCTGTGATTATGTCAGTGCCCACACTCCCCCCCATGCCCGTGATTACGTCAGTGCCCACTCTCCCCGTGCCCGTGATTACGTCAGTGCCCACTTTCCTCCCTGTTCCCGTGGTTTCGTCAGTGCCCACTCTCCTCCCCCCTGTGCCCGTGCTTACTTCAGTGCCCACTCTCCCCCCTGTGCCCGTGCTTACATCAGTGCCCACTCTCCCCCCTGTGCCCGTGCTTACATCAGTGCCCACTCTCCTCCCCCCTGTGCCCGTGCTTACGTCTGTGTCCACTCTCCCCCTGTGCCAATGCTTACGTCATTGCCCACTCTTCCCCGTGCCCGTGCTTACGTCAGTGCCCACTCTCCTCCTCCCTGTGCCCATGCTTATGTCATTGCCCACTCTCTTCCCCCCTGTGCCTGTGCTTACATCAGTGCCCACTCTCCCCCCTGTGCCTGTGATTATGTCAGTGCCCACTCTCCCCGCTGTGCCCATGCTTACGTCAGTGCCCACTCTTCTCCTCCGTGCCCATGCTTACATCAGTGCCCACTCTCCCCCTGTGCCCGTGCTTACGTCAGTGCCCACTCTCCTCCCCTATGCCCGTGCTTACGTCAGTGCCCACTCTCCTCCCCCTGTGCCTGTGCTTACATCAGTGCCCACTCTCCTCCCCTGTGCCCGTGCTTACGTCAGTGCCCACTCTCCTCCCCTGTGCCCATGCTTACATCAGTGCCCACTCTCCCCCTGTGCCCGTGCTTATGTCAGTGCCCACTCTCCTCCCCCTGTGCCCGTGCCTACGTCAGTGCCCACTCTCCTCCCCTGTGCCTGTGCTTACATCAGTGCCCACTCTCCCCCTGTGCCCATTCTTAAATCAGTGCCCACTCTCCCCCGTGCCCGTGCTTACATCAGTTCTCACTCTCCTCCCCTGTGCCCGTGCTTACATCAGTTATCCACTCTCCCCCTGTGCCCATGCTTATGTCAGTGCCCACTCTCCCCCCTGTGCCCGTGCTTACGTCAGTGCCCACTCTCCTCCCCCCTGTACCCGTGCTTACCTCAGTGCCCACTCTCCTCCCCTGTGCCCATGCTTACATCAGTGCCCACTCTCCCCCCTGTGCCCATGCTTACGTCAGTGCCCACTCTCCCCCTGTGCCCGTGCTTACATCAGTGCCCACTCTCCCCCTGTGCCCATGCTTACGTCAGTGCCCAATCTCCCCCCTGTGCCCGTGCTTACATCAGTGCCCACTCTCCCCTGTGCCCGTGCTTACATCAGTGCCCACTCTCCTCCCCTGTGCCCGTGCTTACGTCAGTGCCCACTCTCCTCCCCCCTGTGCCCATGCTTACATCAGTGCCCACTCTCCTCCCCCCTGTGCCCGTGCTTATGTCAGTGCCCACTCTCCCCTGTGCCCGTGCTTACGTCAGTGCCCACTCTCCCCCCTGTGCCCGTGCTTACATCAGTTCCCACTCTCCTCCCCCCTGTGCCCGTGCTTACGTCAGTGCCCACTCTCCTCCCCGTGCCCGTGCTTTCATCAGTTCCCACTCTCACCCCTGTGCCCGTGGTTACGTCAGTTCCCACTCTCCTCCCTATGCCCGTGCTTACGTCAGTGCCCACTCTCCCCCTGTGCCCATGCTTACATCAGTGCCCACTCTCCTCCCCCTGTGCCCATGCTTATGTCAGTGCCCACTCTCCTCCCCCCCTGTGCCTGTGCTTACATCAGTGCCCACTCTCCTCCCCCCTGTGCCCGTGCTTACGTCAGTGCCCACTCTCCTCCCCTGTGCCCGTGCTTTCATCAGTTCCCACTCTCCCTCCTGTGCCTGTGGTTACGTCAGTTCCCACTCTCCTCCCTGTGCCCGTGCTTACGTCAGTGCCCACTCTCCTCCCCCCTGTGCCCGTGCTTACATCAGTGCCCACTCTCCTCTCCCCCTGTGCCTGTGCTTACATCAGTGCCCACTTTCCTCTCCCCGTGCCCGTGCTCACGTCAGTGCCCACTCTCCCCCCTGTGCCCGTGCTTACGTCAGTGCCCACTCTCCCCGCTGTGCCCGTGCTTACGTCAGTGCCCACTCTCCCCCTGTGCCCGTGCATACATCAGTGCCCACTCTCCCCCTGTGCCCATGCTTACGTCAGTGCCCACTCTCCCCTCCTCCCTGTGCCCGTGCTTACGTCAGTGCCCACTCTCCTCCCCTGTGCCCATGCTTACATCAGTGCCCACTCTCCCCCTGTGCCCGTGCTTATGTCAGTGCCCACTCTCCTCCCCCTGTGCCCGTGCCTACGTCAGTGCCCACTCTCCTCCCCTGTGCCTGTGCTTACATCAGTGCCCACTCTCCCCCTGTGCCCATTCTTAAATCAGTGCCCACTCTCCCCCGTGCCCGTGCTTACATCAGTTCTCACTCTCCTCCCCTGTGCCCGTGCTTACATCAGTTATCCACTCTCCCCCTGTGCCCATGCTTATGTCAGTGCCCACTCTCCCCCCTGTGCCCGTGCTTACGTCAGTGCCCACTCTCCTCCCCCCTGTACCCGTGCTTACCTCAGTGCCCACTCTCCTCCCCTGTGCCCATGCTTACATCAGTGCCCACTCTCCCCCCTGTGCCCATGCTTACGTCAGTGCCCACTCTCCCCCTGTGCCCGTGCTTACATCAGTGCCCACTCTCCCCCTGTGCCCATGCTTACGTCAGTGCCCAATCTCCCCCCTGTGCCCGTGCTTACATCAGTGCCCACTCTCCCCTGTGCCCGTGCTTACATCAGTGCCCACTCTCCTCCCCTGTGCCCGTGCTTACGTCAGTGCCCACTCTCCTCCCCCCTGTGCCCATGCTTACATCAGTGCCCACTCTCCTCCCCCCTGTGCCCGTGCTTATGTCAGTGCCCACTCTCCCCTGTGCCCGTGCTTACGTCAGTGCCCACTCTCCCCCCTGTGCCCGTGCTTACATCAGTTCCCACTCTCCTCCCCCCTGTGCCCGTGGTTACGTCAGTTCCCACTCTCCTCCCTATGCCCGTGCTTACGTCAGTGCCCACTCTCCCCCTGTGCCCATGCTTACATCAGTGCCCACTCTCCTCCCCCTGTGCCCATGCTTATGTCAGTGCCCACTCTCCTCCCCCCCTGTGCCTGTGCTTACATCAGTGCCCACTCTCCTCCCCCCTGTGCCCGTGCTTACGTCAGTGCCCACTCTCCTCCCCTGTGCCCGTGCTTTCATCAGTTCCCACTCTCCCTCCTGTGCCTGTGGTTACGTCAGTTCCCACTCTCCTCCCTGTGCCCGTGCTTACGTCAGTGCCCACTCTCCTCCCCCCTGTGCCCGTGCTTACATCAGTGCCCACTCTCCTCTCCCCCTGTGCCTGTGCTTACATCAGTGCCCACTTTCCTCTCCCCGTGCCCGTGCTCACGTCAGTGCCCACTCTCCCCCCTGTGCCCGTGCTTACGTCAGTGCCCACTCTCCCCGCTGTGCCCGTGCTTACGTCAGTGCCCACTCTCCCCCTGTGCCCGTGCATACATCAGTGCCCACTCTCCCCCTGTGCCCATGCTTACGTCAGTGCCCACTCTCCCCTCCTCCCTGTGCCCGTGCTTACGTCAGTGCCCACTCTCCCCCTGTGCCCTTGCTTTCGTCAGTGCCCACCCACCTCCCTGTGCCTGTGCTTACGTCAGTGGCCACTCTCCCCCTGTGCCCGTGCTTACGTCAGTGCCCACTCTCCTCCCCTGTGCCCGTGGTTACATCAGTTCCCACTCTCCCCTGTGCCCATGCTTACGTCAGTGCCCACTCTCCTCCCCCGTGCCCATGCTTACGTCAGTGCCCACTCTGCCCCTGTGCCCGTGCTTACATCAGTGCCCACTCTCCCCCCTGTGCCCGTGCTTACATCAGTGCCCACTCTTCCCCTGTGCCCATGTTTACATCAGTGCCCACTTTCCTCCCCCTGTGCCCGTGCTTACGTCAGTGCCCACTCTCCTCCCCCTGTACCCATGCTTATGTCAGTGCCCACTCTCCTCCCCTGTGCCCGTGCTTACGTCAGTGCCCACTCTTCTCCCCCCTGTACCCATGCTTATGTCAGTGCCCACTCTCCCCCTGTGCCCATGCTTACGTCAGTGCCCACTCTCCCCCTGTGCCTGTGATTATGTCAGTGCCCACACTCCCCCCCATGCCCGTGATTACGTCAGTGCCCACTCTCCCCGTGCCCGTGATTACGTCAGTGCCCACTTTCCTCCCTGTTCCCGTGGTTTCGTCAGTGCCCACTCTCCTCCCCCCTGTGCCCGTGCTTACTTCAGTGCCCACTCTCCCCCCTGTGCCCGTGCTTACATCAGTGCCCACTCTCCTCCCCCCTGTGCCCGTGCTTACATCAGTGCCCACTCTCCCCCCTGTGCCCGTGCTTACATCAGTGCCCACTCACCTCCCCCCTGTGCCCGTGCTTACGTCAGTGTCCACTCTCCCCCCTGTGCCAATGCTTACGTCATTGCCCACTCTTCCCCGTGCCTGTGCTTACGTCAGTGCCCACTCTCCTCCTCCCTGTGCCCATGCTTACGTCAGTGCCCACTCTCCTCCCCTGTGCCCGTGCTTACATCAGTGCCCACTCTCCTCCTCCCTGTGCCCATGCTTACGTCAGTGCCCACTCTCCTCCCCTGTGCCCGTGCTTACATCAGTGCCCACTCTCCCCCGTGCCCTTGCTTACATCAGTGCCCACTCTCCCCCTGTGCCCATGCTTACGTCAGTGCCCACTCTCCCCTCCTCCCTGTGCCCGTGCTTACGTCAGTGCCCACTCTCCCCCTGTGCCCTTGCTTTCGTCAGTGCCCACCCACCTCCCTGTGCCTGTGCTTACGTCAGTGGCCACTCTCCCCCTGTGCCCGTGCTTACGTCAGTGCCCACTCTCCTCCCCTGTGCCCGTGGTTACATCAGTTCCCACTCTCCCCTGTGCCCATGCTTACGTCAGTGCCCACTCTCCTCCCCCGTGCCCATGCTTACGTCAGTGCCCACTCTGCCCCTGTGCCCGTGCTTACATCAGTGCCCACTCTCCCCCCTGTGCCCGTGCTTACATCAGTGCCCACTCTTCCCCTGTGCCCATGTTTACATCAGTGCCCACTTTCCTCCCCCTGTGCCCGTGCTTACGTCAGTGCCCACTCTCCTCCCCCTGTACCCATGCTTATGTCAGTGCCCACTCTCCTCCCCTGTGCCCGTGCTTACGTCAGTGCCCACTCTTCTCCCCCCTGTACCCATGCTTATGTCAGTGCCCACTCTCCCCCTGTGCCCATGCTTACGTCAGTGCCCACTCTCCCCCTGTGCCTGTGATTATGTCAGTGCCCACACTCCCCCCCATGCCCGTGATTACGTCAGTGCCCACTCTCCCCGTGCCCGTGATTACGTCAGTGCCCACTTTCCTCCCTGTTCCCGTGGTTTCGTCAGTGCCCACTCTCCTCCCCCCTGTGCCCGTGCTTACTTCAGTGCCCACTCTCCCCCCTGTGCCCGTGCTTACATCAGTGCCCACTCTCCTCCCCCCTGTGCCCGTGCTTACATCAGTGCCCACTCTCCCCCCTGTGCCCGTGCTTACATCAGTGCCCACTCACCTCCCCCCTGTGCCCGTGCTTACGTCAGTGTCCACTCTCCCCCCTGTGCCAATGCTTACGTCATTGCCCACTCTTCCCCGTGCCCGTGCTTACGTCAGTGCCCACTCTCCTCCTCCCTGTGCCCATGCTTACGTCAGTGCCCACTCTCCTCCCCTGTGCCCGTGCTTACATCAGTGCCCACTCTCCTCCTCCCTGTGCCCATGCTTACGTCAGTGCCCACTCTCCTCCCCTGTGCCCGTGCTTACATCAGTGCCCACTCTCCCCGTGCCCTTGCTTACATCAGTGCCCACTCTCCCCCCCTGTGCCCATGCTTACGTCAGTGCCCCCTCGCCTCCCCCTGTGCCCGTGCTTACATCAGTGCCCACTCTCCTCCCCTGTGCCCGTGCTTATGTCAGTGCCCACTCTCCTCCCCCCTGTGCCCGTGCTTACATCAGTGCCCACTCTCCTCCCCTGTGCCCGTGCTTACGTCAGTGCCCACTCTCCCCCTGTGCCCGTGCTTACGTCAGTGCCCACTCTCCCCTGTGCCCGTGCATACATCAGTGCCCACTCTCCTCCCCTGTGCCCGTGCTTACATCAGTTCCCACTCTCCTCCCCCTGTACCCGTGCTTACATCAGTTCCCACTCTCCTCCCCCTGTACCCGTGCTTATGTCAGTGCCCACTCTCCTCCCCCTGTGCCCGTGCTTACGTCAGTGCCCACTCTCCTCCCCTGTGCCCGTGGTTACATCAGTTCCCACTCTCCCCTGTGCCCATGCTTACGTCAGTGCCCACTCTCCTCCCCCGTGCCCATGCTTACGTCAGTGCCCACTCTGCCCCTGTGCCCGTGCTTACATCAGTGCCCACTCTCCCCCCTGTGCCCGTGCTTACATCAGTGCCCACTCTTCCCCTGTGCCCATGTTTACATCAGTGCCCACTTTCCTCCCCCTGTGCCCGTGCTTACGTCAGTGCCCACTCTCCTCCCCCTGTACGCATGCTTATGTCAGTGCCCACTCTCCTCCCCTGTGCCCGTGCTTACGTCAGTGCCCACTCTTCTCCCCCCTGTACCCATGCTTATGTCAGTGCCCACTCTCCCCCTGTGCCCATGCTTACGTCAGTGCCCACTCTCCCCCTGTGCCTGTGATTATGTCAGTGCCCACACTCCCCCCCATGCCCGTGATTACGTCAGTGCCCACTCTCCCCGTGCCCGTGATTACGTCAGTGCCCACTTTCCTCCCTGTTCCCGTGGTTTCGTCAGTGCCCACTCTCCTCCCCCCTGTGCCCGTGCTTACTTCAGTGCCCACTCTCCCCCCTGTGCCCGTGCTTACATCAGTGCCCACTCTCCTCCCCCCTGTGCCCGTGCTTACATCAGTGCCCACTCTCCCCCCTGTGCCCGTGCTTACATCAGTGCCCACTCACCTCCCCCCTGTGCCCGTGCTTACGTCAGTGTCCACTCTCCCCCCTGTGCCAATACTTACGTCATTGCCCACTCTTCCCCGTGCCCGTGCTTACGTCAGTGCCCACTCTCCTCCTCCCTGTGCCCATGCTTACGTCAGTGCCCACTCTCCTCCCCTGTGCCCGTGCTTACATCAGTGCCCACTCTCCTCCTCCCTGTGCCCATGCTTACGTCAGTGCCCACTCTCCTCCCCTGTGCCCGTGCTTACATCAGTGCCCACTCTCCCCCGTGCCCTTGCTTACATCAGTGCCCACACTCCCCCCCTGTGCCCATGCTTACGTCAGTGCCCCCTCGCCTCCCCCTGTGCCCGTGCTTACATCAGTGCCCACTCTCCTCCCCTGTGCCCGTGCTTACGTCAGTGCCCACTCTCCTCCCCCCTGTGCCCGTGCTTACATCAGTGCCCACTCTCCTCCCCTGTGCCCGTGCTTACGTCAGTGCCCACTCTCCCCCTGTGCCCGTGCTTACGTCAGTGCCCACTCTCCCCTGTGCCCGTGCATACATCAGTGCCCACTCTCCTCCCCTGTGCCCGTGCTTACATCAGTTCCCACTCTCCTCCCCCTGTACCCGTGCTTATGTCAGTGCCCACTCTCCTCCCCCTGTGCCCATGCTTACGTCAGTGCCCACTCTCCCCCTGTGCCCGTGCTTACGTCAGTGCCCCCTCTCCCCTCCTCCCTGTGCCCGTGCTTACGTCAGTGCCCACTCTCCCCCTGTGCCCTTGCTTTCGTCAGTGCCCACCCACCTCCCTGTGCCCGTGCTTACATCAGTGCCCACTCTCCCCCCTGTGCCAATGCTTACGTCATTGCCCACTCTTCCCCGTGCCCGTGCTTACGTCAGTGCCCACTCTCCTCCTCCCTGTGCCCGTGCTTACATCAGTGCCCACTCTCCTCCTCCCTGTGCCCATGCTTACGTCAGTGCCCACTCTCCTCCCCTGTGCCCGTGCTTACGTCAGTGCCCATTCTCCCCCCTGTGCCCTTGCTTACATCAGTGCCCACTCTCCCCCCTGTGCCCATGCTTACGTCAGTGCCCACTCGCCTCCCCCGTGCCCATGCTTACATCAGTGCCCACTCTCCCCTGTGCCCGTGCTTACATCAGTGCCCACTCTCCTCCCCTGTGCCCGTGCTTACATCAGTGCCCACTCTCCTCCCCTTGTGCCCGTGCTTATGTCAGTGCCCACTCTCCCCCTGTGCCCGTGCTTACGTCAGTGCCCACTCTCCCCTGTGCCCGTGCATACATCAGTGCCCACTCTCGCCCCTGTGCCCGTGCTTACATCAGTTCCCACTCTCCTCCCCTGTACCCGTGCTTACGTCAGTGCCCCCTCTCCTCCCCTGTGCCCGTGCTTACATCAGTTCCCACTCTCCTCCCCCTGTACCCGTGCTTATGTCAGTGCCCACTCTCCTCCCCCTGTGCCCATGCTTACGTCAGTGCCCACTCTCCTCCCCCCTGTGCCCGTGCTTATGTCATTGCCCACTCTCTTCCCCCCTGTGCCCGTGCTTACGTCAGTGCCCACTCTCCCCCGTGCCCATGCTTACATCAGTGCCCACTCTCCCCCCTTTGCCTGTGATTATGTCAGTGCCCACTCTCCCCCCTGTGCCCATGCTTACGTCAGTGCCCACTCTCCCCTGTGCCCGTGCTTACATCAGTGCCCACTCTCCTCCCCTGTGCCCGTGCTTACGTCAGTGCCCACTCTCCTCCCCCCTGTGCCCGTGCTTACGTCAGTGCCCACTCTCCTCCCCCCGTGCCCATGCTTATGTCAGTGCCCACTCTCCCCCCTGTGCCCGTGCTTATGTCAGTGCCCACTCTCCCCCATGCCCGTGATTATGTCGGTGCCTACTCTGCTCCCCGTGCCCGTGCTTACATCAGTGCCCACTCTCCCCCTGTGCCCGTGCTTACATCAGTGCCCACTCTCCCCCTGTGCCCGTGCTTACATCAGTGCCCACTCTCCTCCCCTGTGCCCGTGCTTACATCAGTGCCCACTCTCCTCCCCCTGTGCCCGTGCCTACGTCAGTGCCCACTCTCCTCCCCCTGTGCCTGTGCTTACATCAGTGCCCACTCTCCCCCCTGTGCCCATGCTTACATCAGTGCCCACTCTCCCCCGTGCCCGTGCTTACATCAGTTCCCACTCTCCTCCCCTGTGCCCGTGCTTACATCAGTTATCCACTCTCCCCCTGTGCCCATGCTTATGTCAGTGCCCACTCTCCCCCCTGTGCCCGTGCTTACGTCAGTGCCCACTCTCCTCCCCCCTGTGCCCGTGCTTACCTCAGTGCCCACTCTCCTCCCCTGTGCCCATGCTTACATCAGTGCCCACTCTCCTCCCCTGTGCCCGTGCTTACATCAGTGCCCAATCTCCCCCCTGTGCCCATGCTTACGTCAGTGCCCACTCTCCCCCTGTGCCTGTGCTTACATCAGTGCCCACTCTCCCCTGTGCCCGTGCTTACATCAGTGCCCACTCTCCCCCTGTGCCCGTGCTTACATCAGTGCTCACTCTCCTCCCCCCTGTGCCCGTGCTTACGTCAGTGCCCACTCTCCTCCCCCCTGTGCCCGTGCTTATGTCAGTGCCCACTCTCCCCCTGTGCCCGTGCTTACGTCAGTGCCCACTCTCCCCTGTGCCCGTGCATACATCAGTGCCCACTCTCCCCCCTGTGCCCGTGCTTACATCAGTGCTCACTCTCCTCCCCCCTGTGCCCGTGCTTACGTCAGTGCCCACTCTCCTCCCCCCTGTGCCCGTGCTTATGTCAGTGCCCACTCTCCCCCTGTGCCCGTGCTTACG
Organism: Carcharodon carcharias; assembly: GCF_017639515.1. Lineage (NCBI taxonomy): Eukaryota > Metazoa > Chordata > Chondrichthyes > Lamniformes > Lamnidae > Carcharodon > Carcharodon carcharias. The sequence goes on from NW_024470690.1 coordinate 3,882,300, forward strand.
TCAGTGCCCACTCTCCCCTGTGCCCGTGCTTACATCAGTGCCCACTCTCCCCCTGTGCCCGTGCTTACATCAGTGCCCACTCTCCTCCCCTGTGCCCGTGCTTACATCAGTGCCCACTCTCCTCCCCCTGTGCCCGTGCCTACGTCAGTGCCCACTCTCCTCCCCCTGTGCCTGTGCTTACATCAGTGCCCACTCTCCCCCCTGTGCCCATGCTTACATCAGTGCCCACTCTCCCCCGTGCCCGTGCTTACATCAGTTCCCACTCTCCTCCCCTGTGCCCGTGCTTACATCAGTTATCCACTCTCCCCCTGTGCCCATGCTTATGTCAGTGCCCACTCTCCCCCCTGTGCCCGTGCTTACGTCAGTGCCCACTCTCCTCCCCCCTGTGCCCGTGCTTACCTCAGTGCCCACTCTCCTCCCCTGTGCCCATGCTTACATCAGTGCCCACTCTCCTCCCCTGTGCCCGTGCTTACATCAGTGCCCAATCTCCCCCCTGTGCCCATGCTTACGTCAGTGCCCACTCTCCCCCTGTGCCTGTGCTTACATCAGTGCCCACTCTCCCCTGTGCCCGTGCTTACATCAGTGCCCACTCTCCCCCGGGGCCCGTGCTTACATCAGTGCTCACTCTCCTCCCCCCTGTGCCCGTGCTTACGTCAGTGCCCACTCTCCTCCCCCCTGTGCCCGTGCTTATGTCAGTGCCCACTCTCCCCCTGTGCCCGTGCTTACGTCAGTGCCCACTCTCCCCTGTGCCCGTGCATACATCAGTGCCCACTCTCCCCCCTGTGCCCGTGCTTACATCAGTTCCCACTCTCCTCCCCCTGTACCCGTGCTTACGTCAGTGCCCACTCTCCTCCCCTGTGCCCGTGCTTACATCAGTTCCCACTCTCCTCCCCCTGTACCCGTGCTTATGTCAGTGCCCACTCTCCTCCCCCCCTGTACCCGTGCTTACGTCATTGCCCACTCTCCCCCTGTGCCTGTGCTTACGTCAGTGCCCACTCTCCCCCGTGCCCGTGCTTACATCAGTGCCCACTCTCCCCCCTGTGCCTGTGATTATGTCAGTGCCCACTCTCCACCCCTGTGCCCATGCTTACGTCAGTGCCCACTCTCCTCCCCCATGCCCGTGCTTACGTCAGTGCCCACTCTCCTCCCCCGTGCCCATGCTTATGTCAGTGCCCACTCTCCTCCCATGCCCGTGATTATGTCGGTGCCTACTCTGCTCCCCTGTGCCCGTGCTTACGTCAGTGCCCACTCTCCTCCCCCCTGTGCCCGTGCCTACGTCAGTGCCCACTCTCCTCCCCCTGTGCCTGTGCTTACATCAGTGCCCACTCTCCTCCCCCTGTGCCTGTGCTTACATCAGTGCCCACTCTCCCCCCTGTGCCCATGCTTACATCAGTGCCCACTCTCCTCCCTGTGCCCATGCTTACATCAGTGCCCACTCTCCCCCCTGTGCCCATGCTTACATCAGTGCCCACTCTCCTCCCTGTGCCCATGCTTACATCAGTGCCCACTCTCCCCCCTGTGCCCATGCTTACATCAGTGCCCACTCTCCTCCCTGTGCCCGTGCTTACATCAGTTATCCACTCTCCCCCTGTGCCCATGCTTATGTCAGTGCCCACTCTCCCCTGTGCCCGTGCCTACGTCAGTGCCCACTCTCCTCCCTGTGCCCATGCTTACATCACTGCGCACTCTCCCCCCGTGCCCGTGCTTGCGTCAGTGCCCACTCTCTTCCCCCCTGTGCCTGTGCTTACATCAGTGCCCACTCTCCTCCCCTCCCCCCCCCCAATCCTGGCAGCGCTGAGCTTTTCAGCAGGGTGATTGGCCAGCCAGCGTGAAATGGCGGGCATCAGTCCATTCCCTGGCTGCTCCTGGGCCCACCGATTGCGCCCACACACCGAGCTAAAAATCCTGCCCCTGGTTTCCGATGTTCCAAGAAAGGGATGGCAAACTAGATTACAGAAAATAGGAGCAGGAGTAGGCCATTCGGCCCTTCGAGCCTGCTGCGCCCTTCAATATGAACATGGCTGACCATCTGTCTGAAAGTCAAACTCCTGCTCTCTCCCCATACCCCTTGATGCTTTTAGAATACAGAAATCTATTTCTTTCTTCAATATGTTCAGCGACTTGGCCTCCACAGGCCTCTCTGTGGCAGAGAATTCCACAGGTTCACCACCCTCTGAGTGATAAAGTTTCTCCTCATCTCAGCCCTAAATGGCCTACCCCGTGTCCTGAAGCTGTGACCCCTGGTTCTAGACCCCCCCCACCCCAGCCGGAGGAAACATCATGGACAGTCACTGAATGAGACACTGAGGGTGTCTGACCTGCCACACTGAAGCAATTTTGCAGGAACCTCCTTCCAAACAGATTTCTACTGACAACTGCACATGCTGAAATATTTTAATCGAGCATTTTAAAACAGAAAGTAAAATCACATCAAATTTTGCCAAGAGAAACAATACATTTGACCTGCCCATGTCGGTGTTTCTGCTCCACAAGAGCCTCTTTCTACCTGCTTCATCCCACCCTATCAACAGCTTTTGTCCTATTCATTTCTCCCTTGTGCTTATCCAGCTCCCACAACCATGTAGGCTCCATAGCCTCTCACCCAATATCTACTACCGGCAGACCTCAGAAACCAGCCCTTTGAATTAAAAAAAAACTGCCAACAATTGCATAGAGTTGTCATCCAAACACGTTTTTGGAAAAACTCATTCCAAAAAACTGAAAAAAAATTTAAATCCCTGTAAATGGTTCATCTGTTGTAAGAAAGAAAACATCTATTTCACAAACCAATTCAAAGACAGGTAATCCTTTAATAAACTCATAAAACTGAATCAAAATATAATCACCCCACAACCCTGCCAAGGAAAGTGGTTCTGGTGCTTTTGAAAGTCAGCCAAGCATTCATAACGCGCTCCACTGTAATTACAAACCAGTGCAGTACACACAAACCATTGCAGCTCACAGACAATGCAGCTTATTGAAATTGCAAGCACGGACGGCTATGATTGTGTTCTAAGCTACACCATGTGGCCTGTCAATTAATGCACTCTAGCAGCAGGTGTTTTTTTTTACTCTAAGTGAAAGCTGCAGACGTGTTATCAATTTTAAAGGGATATCTAACTTACAATACAGCATCTAAATATTGAAACCGAAAGAAGTTTTTTCTTTCAGCCTGTCAATGAAACGACTCCAGGAGTAGGCGACTGCTTTTTTCTGGTTCCCCAGCTGGGACGGGGGATTCCCCCCATAGTTCACAACCGCCCCGAGAGGCCGTGAACCATGTATTCTTATGGAAGGGGCCCGACTCCACTAGAATTGCGGGGAGGGTTTAACCCACCCACTGCCGTAACTGAGTCAGCAGGAGTGCTACCCGCACCCTTATTCTGTGCCAGTGAAAATTGCAAGAAATGGGAATGAGGGTGGGCACCATGGAATCAGCTCCCATCCAGAATTTTAAAGTGATCCTGAGTCACCCTGACTCGCAGATGATCCAGGCCTAAGGTTAAATTTATGTGGAGTGATTACACAAAGGAGTTTGTATTCCCTGGAATGTAGATGGTTAAGGGGTGATTTGATAGAACTTGTCAAGATATAAAGGGGAACTAATAGTCTAGACAGAGAGCAACTATCTCTGCTAGCTGGAGAGTCTAGGGCTAGAGGGCAGAATCTATAAATTAGAGTCAGACCTATCAGGAGTGAAATTTGGAAACATTTCTGCACAGAAAGGGAGGTAGAAGTTGGAACTTTCATCCAGAATAAACAATTGTTGCTGAATCAATTATTAATTTTAAATCTGAGATTGATTGGTTCTCGTTATCCAAAGATATTAAGGAATATGAGACAAACATAGGTGAATGAAGCTAAGTCACAAGTCAGCCACAATCTCATTGAACAGTGAAACCAGCTCAACCAGCTGAATGTCACCCCACCATGTCCTGCTGTCCAAGGAAGGCTGAATGGTGTCAGAGGTCGATGATCAACTTTGGGTGGAGGGTAGTTGGGGTGGTCAAGGGCGGGTGTCATCTTGCCACCTCCAAAGGTTGTCAAATTTGAGAATTACATTTTGTCAAATGCTGCTGAAAATTACATTTTGAGAAGTGCAGGGTTTTATATGCTCTGTAAGCGAGGAGAGGGGACTGGCTGCTTTGCAACGAAGCCAGGTTACAGGCAATTCTGTCACCCATCTTGCAACTGCTGACTTCCTGTCATGTGGCCTGCCAAGTGGCAGACATGTTGGTGATATTTATTGGGCTGGGACAAGTTCCAAAATGAAGGAATGACACAAACTGTTACCCTCCGAAACTCTTGGATTCAACCTCCAACCATTTGAGGAGAAAACAAGAGAGTGAATTCAGCCAGCGAATTCATCCCATTCATGAACTCCATCACCGAACTTTAACAACAGCCTGGGATCTCGAGAGACTGAGACTAAACATGTTAGGGACAACCAAGGACCTTTAACCAGAGGTCAATCTCTGGAGCTTCTCTTGCACTACCTCAGGTAATTTTACTTTGCAAATAGCTTCTGTTAAAATTTATCCTTGTCACGCCCATTGGCAAGAGTTTTGTTTCTGTCCCTAAAACTGAGTTTGGAAGATCAATAACAGTGCGGCAACTCAAAGTTCCCCATTTCTGATCCTCTGGTGCATGACACATCTTGGAAAGGAGACAGCCTTCTCCATGTCAGCCCTCATCTCCACCTCCCTCCATTGCATTGTCCCTCCGCACCTCTGTAAACCTCCATTCCATGCTACTCCTGAAAATTGCCTTCTGCTTTTCTGACTCTCTACCTTGCACCCCCACCCCCTTCCCCTGGCACCCCCAACCCAACCTTGCATCCTGTCTGCTCTAATTCTTTGGCTAAACTGTCAATGCCATCAGCCTCTTCCCAGTCCTTCCCTCTCACACTTGTAGGAGAAGAGTCTGGCACATACCGGGTTAATGTGGGACTGGGTACAGTATCTCCCACACAGTGATGTAAGAAGGTACATGACCCAGACCTAGGCAGGAGGCAGTGACATTGTGGCATTGTCTCTGGACTAGTAACCCAGAGGTCCAGGCTGATGTTCTGGGGACCTGGGTTCGAATCCCACCATGGCAGATGGTGGAATTTGAATTCAATAAAAAATCTGGAATAAAAGGATAATGATGATGAAATCATTGCCATTTGTAAAAACCCATCTGGTTCACTAATGTCCTTTAGGGAAGGAAATCTGCCCTCCTTACCTGGTCTGGCCTACATGTGACTGCAGACCCACAGCAATGTGGTAGGTTCTTAACTGCCCTCCGAACAAGAGCAATAAATGCTGGCCCAGCCAGTGACACCCACATCCCATGAGCAAAGAAAAAATATATAAATGCCGGTTTGTAACACAGAACGCTGGGGTACGAGTTTGGCAAGCTCCTCAAAGCAGAAAGTACAGATTGGCTGCAGTTCAGATTTTGGCTTTGGTGAAGTCTTTCCCAGCTCATTATTAACACATTTGAAGAGTGCTGGTAAACTCCTGCTGTAGACGTCCATCTGGGTATGGGTCCATGTGGGCCATCGCTGGAATGAGCCAAGTGGAGCTTCATGTCTAAGTCGAGCCAGAGCATGATGGATTACCGAGGAGTGTGTACTGTACCCTGCTCTGGTCTATCTATTTCAGAGCACACTACGGAAATGGATCTATGCTTGTCTCCCTGCCACTGCTATTCTGCAGAATCCAGCCACCCTGCAGAATCCACCAAGCTCACCAGATTTGGGTTCATGGGTGTGTCTTAACTGTGTGCCAAAGTGGGCTGAGTGACCAGTTTCAATGCTGTCCACCTCAGGGACTCGGTCTCTCAGCCGCTTCCTCCTTCCCACTCACCTGCAAGTACAATCAGCGGTTTCGAAGCAAGCAGCACATTTAAGAAGGGAGACCAGGCACTGTGTGGCCTGCAAGTTAGAAGATTGGCGGGGGGGTTGGGGGCCAGAGCAAGAGTGGGACCGGGGCCCAGGGAGAGAGCAGGGTTGGAGAGCCCATGGCAAGAATGAGGGCCTGAGGGCTGTTACAGACCAAGGTGGGAGAAATGCACAGTCAATTCTAGCTTCACTTCTCCACATAACAATGGTTTACATGTTTAATTCACCCACAAAACTGGCCAATTATTTACCTTTGATACTGCTGTTCCCAGCATAAGAACTCTAACCAAGACTTCCTTCAATAAACACAAAGAAATATTGATTTATTATAAAACAAGCTACTTTTTAAAAACAAGTTAATAAACCAGTTGGCATACAAGTTTTGTAGTTTAGAAGTGTAACAATTTTCTTCTTTTTAAAAAAAAACAGGTATTTGAACCCCCATACACTCAGACACGAACAAAAACACAGGACAAAGCAAACACAGCACCCTGCAGAGGCTGGAGGATTAGAATATTTCTTTTAAAAAGGTTAAAATTCAAAGAGATCTCGACGGTGTTGATCTGACAGGATTCTGGTCACAATAGAAGTTCTTTCAGATGGATTTGTTGGTACAACTGTCCTTGATCAGTCTTACTTGTCACAACATCGCAAACTCTCAAAAAAAAACAGATGTTATCTCTGAGGAAGGTTTAACACAAAGGTGGGGCAGAAAGGGGGTAAGAGAGGGTCTTTCCATTGCAGCCTGCTTCTAAGACACACACACACACAAACACAGACACACTCTCTCCCTCTGACTGAGAGTTTTAAAGAATAAGATATTAGAGAATACTTCTCTTAGGTCAGGTGTTTTTAACCAATAAGCAAGAGTCTTTATCCTGGTAATAGCATTTCTTTGTTAATCCAGATATACAAAGTCTCTCTTCCCTGTTAACCCATGGTTTCTTGAAGATTGACATGTTCAAGCCCCGAATTAAAAATAACTCAGGATGAAGAATGTCCAAAGTTAAATGTCCTACAAATTTCCCAAAAACAGGCTCCACACAGAGCTCAGAGTGAAAAAGGACCGGGTGTGACAGTGAGGGGAGAGTGTGAATGTCTGTGTGTGAATGTGTGTGAGAATGAGGAGAGAGTGTAAGTGAGTGTGTGTGAGAGAGAGTGAGGGGAGAATGTGAGTGAGTGTGAGAGTGAGGGGAGAGTGTGAATGTCTGTCTGTGTGAGGGAGGAGAGTACGATTATGAGAGCGTGTGTGAATGTGTGTGAAAGAGGAGAAAGTGTGAGGGTGTGTGAGACAGAAGATATTGTGAGTGTATATGAGAGGAGAGAATGAGTGTGTGTGAGAGGAGAGAGTGTGTGTGTGTGTGAGAGAGGGGAGTGTGTGTGTGTGAGAGAGGGGAGAGTGTGTGTGTGTGTGTGTGAGAGAGGGGAGAGTGTGTGTGTGTGTGAGAGAGGGGAGGGTGTGTGTGTGAGAGGGGAGAGTGTGAGTGTGTGTGAGAGAGGGGAAAGTGTGTGTGTGTGTGTGTGTGTGAGAGAGAGGGGAGAGTGTGTGTGTGTGTGAGAGAGGGGAGAGTGTGTGTGTGTGTGAGAGAGGGGAGAGTGTGTGTGTGTGTGAGAGAGGGGAGAGTGTGAGTGTGTGTGAGAGAGGGGAGAGTGTGAGTGTGTGTGAGAGAGGGGAGAGTGTGTGTGTGTGTGAGAGAGGGGAGAGTGTGTGTGTGTGAGAGAGGGGAGAGTGTGTGTGTGTGAGAGAGGGGAGAGTGTGTGTGTGTGAGAGAGGGGAGAGTGTGTGTGTGTGAGAGAGAGAGAGGGGAGAGTGTGTGTGTGAGAGAGGGGAGAGTGTGTGTGTGTGAGAGAGGGGAGAGTGTGTGTGTGTGAGAGAGAGGGGAGAGTGTGTGTGTGAGAGAGTGGAGAGTGTGTGTGTGTGAGAGAGGGGGGAGAGTGTGTGTGTGTGAGAGAGAGGGGAGAGTGTGTGTGTGTGAGAGAGGGGAGAGTGTGTGTGTGTGAGAGAGGGGAGAGTGTGTGTGTGTGAGAGAGGGGAGAGTGTGTGTGTGTGAGAGAGGGGAGAGTGTGTGTGTGTGAGAGAGAGGGGAGAGTGTGTGTGTGTGAGAGAGAGGGGAGAGTGTGTGTGTGTGAGAGAGGGGAAAGAGTGTGAGTGTGTGTGAGAGAGGGGAGAGTGTGTGTGTGAGAGAGAGGGGAGAGTGTGTGTGTGTGTATTTTTGATATATTTATCTGTGATATATTTGATGATCTGAGTAATTGTCTTCATTTTTCACTTTTTCAAAATTATGGGGGTGAAATGAGGCACAATTTCCAGCCCAGAAACAGGCCATTCAGCCCATCTGCTCTGTGCTGGTGTGTCTGCTCCACACGAGCCTCCTCCCACCCCCTCTTCATCTCCCCCTATCAGCCTATCCTTCTATTCCTGTCTCCCTCATGTGTTTATCCAGCTTCCCCCTTAAATGTATCGATACTATTCACCTCGACCACTCCCTGTGGGAGCGAGTTCCACATTCTCCTCACTCTCTGGTAAAGAAATGAGCTCAGACGACGCTCACGTGAATCACACGCTCTTCACAAGAATAATTCACATTTTGTCCCACTGCCCCGTCTCTCCCCATAGCCCAGTACCAACCCCCAAACTAATCCCACTGTCCTGTCTCTCCCCATAGCCCAGTACCAACTCCCAAACTAATCCCACTGTCTCGTCTCTCCCCATAGCCCAGTACCAACCCCCAAACTAATCCCACCGTCCCGTCTCTCCCCATAGCCCAGTACCAACCCCCAAACTAATCCCACTGTCCTGTCTCTCCCCATAGCCCAGTACCAACCCCCAAACTAATCCCACTGTCCCACTCTCCCCATAGCCCAGTATCAACCCTCAAACTAATCCCACTGTCCCACTCTCCCCATAGCCCAGTACCAACCCCCAAACTAATCCCACTGTCCCGTCTCTCCCCATAGCCCAGTATCAATCCCAAACTAATCCCACTGTCCCGTCTCTCCCCATAGCCCAGTACCAACTCCCAAACTATTCCCACTGTCCCGTTTCTCCCCATAGCCCAGTACCAACCCCCAATCTAATCCCACTGTCCCGTCTCTCCCCATAGCCCAGTACCAACTCCCAAACTATTCCCACTGTCCCGTCTCTCCCCATAGCCCAGTACCAACCCCCAAACTAATCCCACTGCCCCACTCACTCCCCATAGCCCAGTACCAATCCCCAAACTAATCCCACTGTCCCGGCTCTCCACATAGCCCAGTATCAATCCCCAAACTATTCCCAATGTCCCGTCTCTCCCCATAGCCCATTATCAATCCCAGTATCAATCCCCAAACTATTCCCAATGTCCCGTCTCTCCCCATAGCCCATTATCAATCCCCGACTAATCCCACTGTCCCATCTCTCCCCATAGCCCAGTACCAACCCCCAAACTAATCCCACTGTCCCGTCTCTCCCCATAGCCCAGTACCAATCCCCAAACTAATCCCACTGTCCCGTCTCCCCATAGCCCAGTACCAACCCTCAAACTAATCCCACTGTCCCGTCTCTCCCCATAGCCCAGTACCAACTCCAAAACTAATCCCAATGTCCCGTCTCTCCCCATAGCCCAGTACCAACCCGCAAACTAATCCCACTGTCCCGTCTCTCCCCATAGCCCAGTACCAACCCCCAAACTAATCCCACTGTCCTGTCTCTCCCCATAGCCCAGTACCAACCCCCAAACTAATCCCACTGTCCCGTCTCTCCCCATAGCCCAGTACCAACCCCCAAACTAATCCCACTGTCCCGTCCCTCCCCATAGCCCAGTACCAACTCCCAAACTAATCCCACTGTCCCGTCCCTCCCCATAGCCCAGTACCAACCCCCAAACTAATCCCACTGTCCCGCTCTCTCCCCATAGCCCAGTACCAACCCCCAAACTAATCCCACTGTCCCGCTCTCTCCCCATAGCCCAGTACCAACTCCCAAACTAATCCCACTGTCCCGTCTCTCCCCATAGCCCTGTATCAATCCCAAACTAATCCCACTGCCCCACTCTCTCCCCATAGCCCAGTATCAATCCCAAACTAATCCAACTGCCCCGCTCTCACTCCATAGCCCAGTACCAACCCCCAAACTAATCCCACTGCCCCGCGCTCTCCCCATAGCCCTGTATCAATCCCAAACTAATCCCAATGTCCCGAACTCTCCCCATAGCCCTGTATCAATCCCAAACTAATCCCACCGCCCAGCTCTCTCCCCATAGCCCTGTATCAATCCCAAACTTATCCCAATGTCCCGAACTCTCCCCTTGGCTCTGTATCAATCCCTAAACTATGCCACTTCCACGCTCTCCCAGAACTCTGTATCTCCCTCTGCATTGAAGATTTGTTCGATTTCCCATGAACAGATGTTTGTTTTTGGCTCAGATGGTGAAATATGGAATTCTTCACAGGAGCTGCTGACTGTAGTGAAACATTCTGCCTCCATCTGTTTGTAATGACTGTCCCCTGGTGGAATCATTGCTGGGTCCTCAGTGCTGAAACACAAAACTGCTTCTTAATCTTTCTCTGTATTGGAAACTTTTATTGCTTTTATTCTTTAATAACATTGAGTGTCTAGATTGAAATAATCTTCCATTTCTTCCCCTACGTTGACATTCCTCATCTTCATAACCATCAGAATTCACTAAAGAAAGATCAATTTTAGAAAGAATCTTTGTTTAGACAGTTCGCTTATTGTCCATATTTATGTACAGTTTAGTAAAGTGGGAACTTGCATTTATCTAGCACCTTTTATGATCCCAGCATGCCCAAAGTGTTTTACAGCCAACTAAGTACTTTGGCACTGGAGTCACTGTTGTAAAATGTGCGAATCTCAGCAGGTAATTCATGCACAGCATGATTCCACTAACAGCAATGTGATGATGATCAGATAACCTGATATTTTAAAAAAAAAATTATGTTAGCTGAGGGATAAATTTTAGCCTAGACACCAGGGTGGCCTCCGACTGCTCTTCTACCAATCCCGGCCGTGGGGGTTTTTCACACCCCTCTGAGAGGGTGGGCAGAGCTATGTTTTAATGCCTCAGCTGAACGGCATCTCCAGCAGTGCAGCACTTACTCAGTACTGCACCTGGAGTGTCGGACTGGATTATGTACTCAAGTCGCTGGAGTGGGGTAAGTTCAAATAATTGTACCTTCCGAAATATTGGATTCTTGCCCAAATTGGGAATCTTGCTGGGTACAATTCCACAGCTGGCCCTGCCCTCCAGTGTCCTGTGACTCAGACCGTGAGCCTTGGCATGGCTACTAATCTGAACGAGCAGGAGGACGGACACTGGCTGCTGACCTGGACCCTGGCTGAGCTCTCCGCTGCTGGTCAGCACTGAGTCCAGACTGAGGCGCTGTCACTGCTGGCACCAGCTGGAGAATTTCATCCATTCTCAGGGGTGCTCGCAACTTCAGGAGGTCCAGGTAGAGGTTCCTTCCTGGCTTTCTCAACTCACTGATACTAGAAGGTCCTAGAGTTTCTGACATTACAACAGTGGCTACACTTCAACAAAAAGCACGTCATTGGCTGTAAAGCACTTTGGACCATCCTTGTTCACTTCAACAACAAGTAATTCAATGTCTGTAAAGCACTTTGGACCATCCTTGTTAATGGTATGTCACTTGTAGCATCAAGGTTAAGTACATACAGTACATTGCTTGATTAGGTATCTTGAGCACATATAAAGAAAGACTGCTGGGACCCTGAGTGTTGGTAGGTAGGAGGCAGAGATATATAATGCTGCATCCTGTAAATAACCATACCATCAAGAAATCAATCGCTATCTAGTTCCATGCTTCATCTGGCTGCTACATAAATGCAGGCTCTTTCTGCATCCCTTCCTTTCAATTCCTTCCTCTCTTCCTTTCTAACTATTCTGCCTTCCTTTTCACTCTTCCTTCCCTCCTCTCACTTCCCCACTATCTTTCTTCAGTCTCTCTTTCCCTTTCCTTCCTTCCTTTGTCCCTCCCTCTCTTTCTCCCTCCCTCCTTTCTTTCTGTGTTGACTTCAGCTGATTGCTGGGATAAGGGAGGGTGTGTGTTATGAGGAGAGGTTGAGCAGGTTGGGCCTGTATCCATTGGAGTTTGGAAGAATGCGAGGTGACCTTATTGAAATGTATCAGATTCTGAGGGGGGTGGTGCTTGACAGGGTGGATGCTGAGAGGGTGTTTCCCCTCATGGGGGAATCTAGAACTGGGGGCACACTTTAAAAATAAGGGGTCTTCCATTTAAGATGGAGATGAGGAGGAATTTCCTCTCTCAGAGGGTAGTGAGTCTGTGGAATTCTCTCCCCCAGAGAGCAGGGGAGGCTGGGTCACTGAATAGATTCAAGGCTGAGTTAGGTTGACAAGGGAGTCAAGGATCACGGGGATCAGATCACCCCTTAACTTTCTAAGTTCCCTTGTGTAATCTCACCTTGTAATTTAACCCTTGGAGTACACGTATCACTCTGGCGAATCCACAATGCACTCCCTCCAAGGTCAGAAGGTGTGGTGCCCAGGGCTGAATGCATGTCTCCAGCTGTGGTCTAACACAGAGAGGATTTACAAGGATGATCCCAGGAATGTGTGGGTACACAGATCAGGAAAGGTTTGACAGACTGGGTTTCGTTTCTCTTTGAGGGAAGGCAGCTGAGGGGGGACCTGCTAGAGGTCTTTACAATTCGGAAAGGTTTTGGTCCACTGGATACAGACGGAATGTTTCCTCTTGTGTGGGGGGGGGAGACCAGAACTCGGGGCCATCAGTATAAGACAGTCACTAATAAACCCAGTGGGGAATTCAGGAGAAACCCCTTTACCCAGAGAGTGGGGAGAATGTGGAACTCGCTCCCACAGGGAGTGGTCGAGGTGAATAGTATCGATACATTTAAGGGGGAAGCTGGATAAACACATGAGGGAGACAGGAAAAGAAGGATAGGCTGATAGGGGAAGATGAAGAGGGGGTGGGAGGAGGCTCGTGTGGAGCAGAAACACCAGCACAGAGCAGATGGGCCTGAATGGCCTGGGCTGGTTTCTGTGCTGTATATCCTATGTATGTGCTGTTCTGTATTGTAACCATTCCATATAACCAGGGCACTCTATAGCTGAAGAAGGACCTCTACCTTGTATTCTAGCTCCCTTAATGAAGGCTGCCTGTCCTGCCGATGAGTTGGTCGACTCTTTAGCATCGAGAGGAAGGTTCTTCAGAGGAACTTCCATGCACCACACCTCAGGAAGGGCAGATTGGCCTCAGGGTGGAGGTGGTGGGTGGGCAGTGTAGACTCACCAGAATGTTACTGCGGCTGAAAAGGTTAAAATATGAGGACAGGTTACCCAGCCTGGGCTTGTATTTCCTTGAGGTTAGAAGGTTAAGGGGTGATCTAATCGAGAGGTTTAAGCTGATTCAATAGGGTCGATGGAGAGAAACTATTCCCTCTGGATGCTGTTGAGGGTGGGGGTTGGTGGGGGAGGGAGTCCAGAACAAGGGAGCCAGTCCATTCAGGGGGTGATGTCAGGGAGCACTCACAAAGAGGAGGGGAAATCTGCAACTCTCTGCCACCCCAAAAAAGGCTGTTGAGGTCGAGGGTCAATTAAAAATTTCAAAACTGAGATTGAGAGATTTTTGTTGGGTAAGGGGGGGGGGGGGGGTGGGGTCAAGGGTTACGGAATCAAGGTGGGTATGTGGAGTTAAGATACAGATCACCCAATGACCTAATGCAATGGTGGGATAGGCTCAAGGGGCCAAATGGTCTCCTTCTGTTCCTGCACTGAGCGAGTAAACCCTTTCCTTCAGCTTTCAGTCAGCCTGTTTCTGATGGTGGGTCCCTCCCTCAAACCCTGCCTCATCTTGCCTCTCGAGGGCTGATGGATCCACCCTCTGTTCCCCTGCCCCATTGACACCAGGGCTGAGACGTGATTCACCTGATCTCCAGAGAATGACAACCGGCCGTGACACAGCTCTGCAAAGCAACGATCGGCAGGAGCCCCTCGGGGAGTGGGAGGGGAGGGGAGGGGGCTGGTGTCAGCATCTTCTCCGTTGCCTCCGGTATCTGGGTGGAGATATGGGTCGGTTGTCTGAAAAACACAGCAAACAAATCTCTGAGCGTCAGCAAGTGGACTCTGTCTGGCCTTCCAACTTTCTCAACCATCCCTCCCAAATCTTGGACCATCCATTGAAGCACTCAGCGGTCAGGAGGGGGCTGGCCTCCTTGCCCCTCCCCCTCCCACTGCCCAACCTCATAGAACCAAGAAACACTGTTACAGGGCAGGAATAGGCCGCTCGGCCCATCCTGCCTGCTGGCCCTTCACAAGGCCGATCCAGGGCCAGCTGCCCTTCCCTGTCCGCATGTTGCCCCCCTCAGCTTCCATAACTGGGTGGGGCTGGTTGATGTGCCCAAGGGGCACACACTGATATCAGCGCCATGTCTATTCAGTCCAGCAACTGCTGGTGGTGTCTCAGGCACTTTGGCCCATTGGTTCTCCTGCAGTGTTGCTCACTTTCTGTGTTTTTTAAATTCATTCATGGGATGAAGGTATCTCTGGCTGGGCCAGTATTTATTACCCATCCCTAATTGCCCCTTGAGAAGGTGGTGGTGAGCTGCCTTCTTGAGCCACTGCAGTCCATGTGGTATAGGTACACCCACAGTGCTGTTAGGGAGGGAGTTCCAGGATTTTGACCCAGCGACAGTGAAGGAACAGCGGTATGTTTCCAAGTCAGGATGGTGAGTGACTTGGAGGGGAACTTCCAGGTGATGGTGTTCCCATGTGTCTGCTGCCCTTGTCCTTCTAGATGGTAGTGGTCGTGGGTTTGGAAGGTGCTGTCGAAGAAGCCTTGGTGAGTTGCTGCAGTGCATCTTGTAGATGGTACACACACTGCTGCTACTGTGCGTCGGTGGTGGAGGGAGTGAATGTTTGTAGATGGGGTGCCAATCAAGTGGGGCTGCTTTGTCCTGGATGGTGTCAAGCTTCTTGAGTGTTGTGGGAGCTGCACTCATCCAGGCAAGTGGGGAGTATTCCATCACACTCCTGACTTGTGCCTTGTAGATGGTGGACAGGCTTTGGGGAATTAGGACGTGAGTTACTCTCCACAGGATTCCCAGCCTCTGACCCGCTCTTGTAGCCACAGTAATTATATGGCTGGTCCAGTTCAGTTTCTGGTCAATGGTAACCCCCAGGATGTTGATAGTGGGGGATTCAGCAATAGTAATGCCATTGAACATCAAGGGACGATGGTTGGATTCTCTCTTGTCGGAGATGGTCATTGCCTGACACTTGTGTGCCACGAATGTTACTTGCCACTTGTCAGCCCAAGACTGGATATTGTCCAGGTCTTGCTGCATTTGGACATGGACTGCTTCAGTATCTGAGGAGTCGCGAATGGTGCTGAACATTTTGAAATCATCGGCGAATAACCCACTTCTGACCTTATGATAGAAGGAAGGTCATTGATGAAGCAGCTGAAGATGGTTAGGTTGAGGACACTAAGAACAAAGAACAAAGAAAAGTACAGCACAGGAACAGGCCCTTCGGCCCTCCAAGCCTGCGCCGATCATATTGCCCGTCAACTAAAACATTTTGTACTTCCGGGGTCCATATCCCTCTATTCCCATCCTATTCATGGATTTGTCAAGATGCCTCTTAAACACCACTATCGTACCTGCTTCCACCACCTCCTCTGGCAGTGAATTCCAGACACTCACTACCCTCTGTGTAAAAAACTTGTCCCAAACATCTCCTCTATAGTTTTCTCCTCTCACCTTAAATCTATGTCCCCCTAGTAATTGACTCTTCCACCCTGGGAGAAAGCTTCTGACTATCTACTCTGTCCATGCCACTCAATTTTGTAAACTTCTATCAAGTCGCCCCTCAATCTCCGTCGCTCTAGTGAGAACAATCTGAGTTTCTCCAACCTCTCCTCATAGCTAATAACCTCCAGACCAAGCAGCATCCTGGTAAACCTCCTCTGCACCCTCTCCAATGCCTCCATTATCCTTCTGGTAATGTGGTGACCAGAATTGCACGCAATATTCCAAGTGTGGCCTAACCAAGGTTCTATACAGTTGCAGCATGACTTCCCAGCTTTTATACTCAATACCCCTGCCAATGAAGGCAAGCATGCCATATACCTTCCTGACTACCTTATCCACCTGCGTTGCCACTTTCAGTGACCTGTGGACCTGTACACCCAGATGCCTCTGTCCGTCGATGCACTTAAGGGTTCTGTCATTTACTGTATAATTCCTACCTGTATTAGACCTTCCAAAATGCATTACCTCGCATTTGTCCGGATTAAACTCCATCTGCCATTTCTCTGCCCAAGTCTCCAACTGATCTATATCCCGTTGTATCCTTTGATAATCCTCTTCACTATCTGCAACTCCTCCAACCTTAGTGTCGTCTGCAAACTTACTAATTACCCCAGTTACATTTTCCTCCAAATCATTTATGTATACTCCAAACAGCAAAGGTCCCAGCACTGATCCCTGCAGAACTCCACTAGTCACAGCTCTCCATTCAGAAAAGCACCCTTCCACTGCTACCCTCTGTCTTCTATGACCAAGCCAATTCTGTATCCATCTTGCCAGCTCACCTCTGATCCTGTGCGACTTTACCTTCTGTACCAGTCTGCTATGAGGGACCTTGTCAAAGGCCTTACTGAAATCCATGTATATAACATCCACTGCCCTTCCATCGTCGATCATCTTTGTCACTTCCTCGAAAAACTCGATCAAGTTAGTGAGACACGACCTCCCCTTCACAAAACCATGCTGCCTCTCACTAATACGCCCATATGCTTCCAAATGGTAGTAAATCCGGTCACGAAGAATCTTCTCCAATAATTTCTCTACTACTGACGTAAGGCTTACCGGCCTGTAATTTCCTGGATTATCCCTGCTACCCTTCTTAAACAATGGAACAACATTGGCCATTCTCCAGTCCTCTGGGACCTCACTCGTAGCCAGTGAGGATACAAAGATTTCTGTCAAGGCCCCAGCAATCTCCTCCCTTGCCTCCCTCAGTACTCTGGAGTTGATCCCACCTGGCCCTGGGGACTTATCCACCTTAACGTTCTTCAAGACGCCTAACACCTCCTCTTTTTTGTTCTCAACATGATCCAGGCTATCCACACACTCTTTCCTAGACAAATCGACCGCTAAGTCCTTCTCTTTGGTGAATGAGAATGAGAAGTATTCATTCAGTATCTCTCCCATTTCTTCTGGCTCCACACACAGATTCCCACCTCTGTCCCTGAGTGGGCCCACCTTTTCCCTGGCTACCCTCTTGCCCTTTACATATGCATAAAAGGCCTTGGGGTTTTCCTTAATCCCTGTTGCCAATAACCTTTCATGACCCCTTTTAGCCCTCCTGACTCCTTGCTTAAGTTTCTTCCTACTTTCTTTATATTCTCCACGGGCTTCATCTGTTCCCAGCCTTCTAGCCCTTATGAATGCTTTCCTTTTCTTTTTGACTAATCTCACAATATCCTTCATTATCCAAGGTTCCTGAAACTTGCCATACTTATCCTTCATCCTAGCAGGAACATGCTGGTCCTGAATTCTTATCAATTGACGTTTGAAAGCCCCCCACACGTCAGTTGTTGATTTACCCTCAAACATTCGCCTCAAGTCTAGATTCCTCAGTTCCTGCCTAATATTGTTATAATTAGCCTTCCCCCAATTAAGCACCTTATCCCGAGGACTCCTGTTATCCTTATCCACCAGTACCTTGAAACTTACTGAATTATGGTCACTTTTCCTGGAATGCTACCCTACTGAAACTTCGACCACCTGGCCGGGTTCATTCCCTAATACCAGATCCAGTATTGCCCCTTCCCTAGTTGGACTATCTACATATTGTCTCAGGAAGCCCTCCTGGATGCACCTTACAAATTCTGCACCATCCAAACCCCTAGCACTAAGTGATTCCCAGTCAAAATCACCCACCACAACAACCCTATTGCTCTTACATCTTTCCAAAATCTGCCTACATCACTGTTCCTCAATCTGCCGTCGGCAATTGGGAGGCCTATAGTAAACCCTCAACATTGTGACTGCACCCTTCCTATTCCGGAGCTCTACCCATATTGCCTCGCTGCATGAGCCCACCGAGATGTCCTCCTGTCATACAGCTGTGATATTCCCCTTAACCAGCAGTGCAACTCCCCAACCTCTTCTACATCCCTCTCTATCCTACCTGAAACATCTAAATCCTGGAACGTTTATCTGCCCTAAGGAACTCCTGCAGTGATGTCCTGGAGCTGAGATGACTGACCTCCAACAACCACCACCATCTTCCTTTGTGCTAGGTATGGCTCCAACCAGTGGAGAGTTTCCCCCCGATTCCCATTGACTCCAGTTTTGCTAGGGCTCCTTGATGTCACACTCGGTCAAATGCAGCCTTAATGTCAAGGGCAGTCACTCTCACCTCACCTCAGGAGTTCAGCTCTTTTGTCCATGTTTGAACCGCGGCTGTAATGAGGTCAGGAGCTGAGTGACCCTGGCGGAACCCAAACTGGGCATCAGTGAGCAGGTTATTGCTGAGTAAGTGCTGCTTGATAGCACTGTCAATGACACTTTCCATTACTTTACTGATGATGGAGAGTAGACTGATGGGGCGGTAATTGACTGGGTTGGATTTGTCCTGCTTTTTGTGTACAGGACATACCTGGGCAATTTTCCACATAGCCGGGTAGATGTCAGTGTTGTAGCTGTACTGGAACAGCTTGGCTAGGGGTGCGGCAGGTTCTGGAGCACAAGTCTTCAGTACTAATTGTATCAGCAGGCATAGTGATGGGAGCAGGGTCCGGCACCGTGGGGTCATGGTTATGGTACTGGGCCAGTTACCCAGAGTGTGTGAGACTAAACGACACCGATAACTCCGAGAATCTGGGAAACAATATGAGCATTGATGTGTAAAAACCTATTTGCTTCACTAATGCCCTCCAGGGGACTGGAACCTTCCCCTGTACCCATGCCCCCTGTGCCCTGTCGGGGGTCTGCTCTAGGTGTCACAACTTGCGGTTAACCCTTAGTTGCCTCTCGGAAGCTTGTAAACAATTGGCTTAAAGGTGAAAGCACATCTCCTGCTATGTGCCAGCCTCGTCTGTGGGGCTTGAGACTAAAAAGGTTCATGTGCTTGATTTGTATGTGTGTTGTGGACAGTGAGGTACAAGTGGTTCACGCTTGGCGGGACAGGGTGAGAATGGAGTTACGTGGTGGACGGGGTATTGGGGTGCCAGTTGGGCTGCGGTTGTGGGGGGGGAGTGGGGTGGTGGGGGGTGCGGGGGTGGTGGAAGGGTGAGTGGCATTCTCACACACCTCTTCCCGAGCACCCAGAGAGTGGCACTGGAGGAGAGCAGGCAGTAGAGGGGGATCTTGACTCTCAGTCTGTCCACAAAGCACTTTGCAGCTTCTGAATCACTTCCAAACTGTTGTCCCATAGATAGAGACAGCAGACAATTCGCACATGATCAGATCCCATAAACAGAAATGCAATTAATGCCAGTTAATTTGCATTTTTTTAAGGGATGTTGTTTGAAGGGTAAATATAACAACGTCTGCCCTGGCTTGGCCTTGATCATCAGATGGATGAGGACCATATACCTAAAGACCTTCTGTACGGTGAACTGGCCACTAGGTCACCACCTCCTGGGTCTCTGTACACCGCTGCAAGGAGACCCCCTGAAGGTGGCGGACATTGACACTGACAGCTGGGAGCCAGTTGTTGATGACCATGACCTCTGGAAGTTAACTGTTTGGAAGGGCGAGCAGAAACCAAAGCTCAGCTGGCTGGAGAGAGGGCTGAGAGGAAACAGAGGCCAGTGAATCCTGCAGCTTCACAGCCCACCAGAGGCTGCCAGGTTAGAGTGGGACCCCACTTAGCACAGGGTTGACCAGCACAGCACAAACCTGTGTTACGAGACAGAAGACTGGCAAAGCAGAAAGCATAAAGTGCTGGAAAAACTCAGCAGGTCCGGCAGCTTCTGTGGAGAGAGAAACCGAGTTAACCTTTCCAGTTGAATGTGACTCTTCTTCAGATCTTGCTCTGTTCTGAAGTAAGGGTTGTATCCAGGACAACCCGTTACCTTCACACCAGAGGGGCTTCAGTTTAATGTCTCCTCCAAAAGACGGCACCTCTGACAGTGTGACACTCTCTCAGTGCTGGAACTGGTAGCATCAGCCTAGATCATGGACTTAGGTCTGTGGTGCGGGATTTGAACCCAGTACATCAGTACCCAGTGAATCAGAGGAGTAAATGTGACCGACTGGGCCACAACTGACACTGACAGACTAAACATGACAATGAAAACATTTCTCAGTGTGCTGTTACTTTGTCCTAGACCTGGACCCTTGCTCTCTGTGGTGAGGGCCGTTCACACAGCCCTGTGGAGAATCCCTCAGTCAACTATGCAACAATTATTCACATTTACTCCTCTCTCTGTTTCCAGTGAATCACAAACTGATTTGTCCACATCTGAACCCTTCTGGTCTGAGCCGAGATGGAGAATTGCGCCAGTATCTTTTACTCAGACAACTTCACAGCTGAGCTACATCCTACTTACAACTGACATCCACTCAACTCCGTAAACACACCCACCCATAAAAACATACGTCACAAAGACACAGCACATACGCTCGCAAAACCACACATGCACACACACATCTCAGTCCCAGGTCATCACTGCAGGAGTTCCTCAGGGTAGTGTCCTCGGCCCAACCACCTTCAGCTGCTTCATCAATGACCTTCCTTCCATCATAAGGTCAGAAGTGGGGATGTTCGCTGATGATTGCACAATGTTCAGCACCATTCGCGACTCCTCAGATACTGAAGCAGTCCATGTCCAAATGCAGCAAGACCTGGACAATATCCAGTCTTGGGCTGACAAGTGGCAAGTAACATTCGTGGCACACAAGTGTCAGAAAATGACCATCTCCAACAAGAGAGAATCCAGCCATCACCCCTTGATGTTCAATGGCATTACCAGCACTGAATCCCCCATTGTCAACATCCTGGGGGTTACCATTGACCAGAAACTGAACTGGGACCAGCCATATAAATACTGTGGCTACAAGAGCAGGTCAGAGGCTGGGAATCCTGCAGCAAGTAACTCAACTCCTGGCTCCCCAAAACCTGTCCACCATCTACAAGGCACAAGTCAGGAGTGTGATGGAATACTCCCCACTTGCCTGGATGAGTGCAGCTCCCACAACACTCAAGAAGCTCAACACCATCCAGGACAAAGCAGTCCGCTTGATTGGCACCCCATCCACAAACACTCACTCCCTCCACCACCGATGCACAGTAGCAGCAGTGTGTGTACCATCTACAAGATGCACTGCAGCAACTCACCAAGGCTCCTTAGACAGCACCTTTCAAACCCACGACCACTACCATCTAGAAGGACAAGGGCAGCAGACACATGGGAACACCACCACCTGGAAGTTCCCCTCCAAGTCACTCACCATCCTGACTTGGAAATATATCAGCCGTTCCTTCACTGTCACTGGGTCAAAACCCTGGAACTCCCTTCCTAACAGCACAGTGGGTGTACCTACACCACAGGGACTGCAGCGGCTCAAGAAGGCAGCTCACTGTCAATGTATAAATAATCACACTGCCCAGCAATCAACTTGTTAAAGACAATTGCTAGTTAAAGAGGTGAATGGCATTGATTATCCCATGTAAACAGAATGACAAGGTACAGCTGGAACACTGTGTGGGGAAGCGACTTGGAAGACAGCAGCACTGAGGAGCTGTGTTGACAATAAACCAGTTTGAACCAAAGGACCAGCCTGGATTAATTCTTCCACCAAAACCTCTTATTGTGAGTAACGTTCACCACCACCTTCTCAAGGGATGGGCAATAAATGCTGGCCCAGCCAGTGAAGCCCACATCCTGTGAACAAATTAAAAAAATCAAATATACCACACACATAGAAACACAGCCAACTATAAAACAAGGATACAACTGAACAACTTGCGCACAAATATACCAGGCACAAATATACAACAGGTGCAAATGTACAAAATGCTAAAATGTAGAACTCACACATGCATAAAAAACAAGCACACCCAAATATCAGACAGACAAATATACAATACTCACATTCAAATGTACAACAGACTCAGAAATCTACAACACGCACAGGCAGATTTACAACACACACAAATAGACTGTATACACACAGATATACAATGCACATAAAAATATACACAGAAATGTACCATATGCACACAAAAATACACAACAGGCAAATACACAACACACACAGGCAAACATACAACATCACGAAAATAGAAAACACACCCAAATATACAACACACACCCAAATAGAGCACATACAAAAACACACACACAAATCTACAACACACAATGTACAACATAGTTATATACAACACACACAAATGCACAACACACATAAGGAAACACAGCACACAACTAGACATTACAGACACAAACATACATATAAATATACAACAAATACACAGATGTACAACCCACACACAAATATTCCAAACACACCAAACACACACAAAACACCCACCCATATATACAACACACATAAATATACAACACACAAATGTACAATACAGTCAGAAATATACAACACACATGCAAACTACAACACACAAGCATACACACAGAAATATATAATTCACACAAATATACAGTGACACAAAGATACATCAGACACAAATATACAATACACAGATACACAACACACAAATATACAATAGACATACAATAATCCAACACATGTAAATATGCTAAACACACACAAATACACAACACACCAAACACACACACACACACACACACACACACACAGGAATATACAACATGCCAAACAAATATACAATACAGCACAACAGCACAAAAGTACAAACAGCACAATAAACATACAAACACATTAAATATATAACAGAAATCTACAACACACAAACACACAATACACTTAAATATACAACACACACATACACATATATAACACACACATGCAAATATACAACACAGAAACATACAATGCTTACAAATATACAGCACAGACAAAACACCTACACACATATACAACACAATCAAATATACAACACACATAAATATACAATTCATACACACATACAGAACATGAACACATGAATATACTAAACACACACAAATATAGAACACACACAAATATACGATACACACAAATTTATAACATACATGCAAAATATACAACACTAACAGATAAATATACAACACACAAATGTACAACACACAGACAAATATATAAAACACATGCAAATATACAACACACAAAAGCACACATAAAATACAACACACGCACACACACAGGAATATACAACATGCACACACAAACATACAATACACACACAGACAAATTTACAACAGCACACAAATAAGAACACCATACACACAAATATATAACACACAGAGATGTACAACACACACAAAAAGATAATATATTGAATACATGGGCGCTAATATACACACATACATAAATAGACAAACTCCCCATGCACTTATACGATACACTGACATGCAGCAGTACTACAGGTATTGATACAGAGATGGCAGAAATATTAAATAATTATTTCACTCAATGTTTACCAAGGAGATAGGACAGGTAGACATGACAATGGATGGGATCAGGTAAGCAATGAGATGAATGGAATTAAAGTTTTAAAATAGGCATGTATTGAATAAACTAAACAATCTTAAAGAAGATAAATCCCCCTGGTCTGGATGGATTGTATCCACGTATTTTGAGATTCTAGGAAAGAGAGAGCAGAGGCATTACTATTCATATTTAATAATTTGTTAGAAAAGGTGTAGTACCAGAGGACTGGTGGATCGCTAATGTAATTCCTGTATTTAAGAAGGGGGAAAAAACGTATCCAGGGATTTATAGACCAGTCAGCCTAGCCTCAGTGGTAAAGAAAATATTGGAATTCTTATTAAAGAAGAGAATAGAAGAATATTTAGAAATGAGAAATATAATGATGAATATTCAGCATGGATTTCAAAAGAGAGAATCTTGACCAACCACATTGAATTGTTTGAGGAGGTAATGGAGGGTAGTTGATGGTAGTGTAGTAGATGTAATTTATCTGGGTTTTCGAAAGGTCATCAGTAAGGTGTCCCATAATAGACTAATGAATAAAGTCAGGGAATGCGGAGTGAGGGGACAAGTGGCAGAATGGATTGCTGGCTAGCTTCCAGACAAGAGCAGAGACAGGAGTGAAGGGGGAACGGCAGGAGCTGGGTTCAGTGAGGCAGAAGGTGGGAAGTGGCCTTGCACCAGGATCAATGCTGAGACAACCGCTGTGCACAATTTATATCAACAATTTAGACTTTCCCGTCAAAAACAGAGGCCAGGATTTTCAGGATGGTGGGGTTTCCCCCCCCACCCCCACCAGTTGAAGGGTTGGCAGAGAACACATCCCCACCAAGACTGCCCACCCTGCAGCCATTTCACACTCCAATAAGCACTGACGACTGGGGGCGGCCCCTCACTGGAGACGAAGTCCCGCCTCAGAGAGCTGCTGGACAATCTGATTGGCTGGCAGCTCTCTGGTCTCTACAGCGCCAGAGGCCACAGTGGACAGGACTGGGACTGCAAGCAGTCCCCCGAGCCTTGGTCCTGGGTGTCCAGGAACAGGTAGGTTTGGGGGGGGTTCTCAGGGCAGGGATGGTGTGTGGGCCTGGGGGGGACGTAGAGAGAGGGGTGGTGGGGTGTTAGAGGAGATGCTGGGGCTGGGGGGACAGGGTGGGGGGGGGGGGGGTGAAGGGAGAGGGACCAGACCTTATGAGGGAGGAAGGGGGAGGATGGGGGTGGTGAGGCGGAGGGTGGGGTGGGGACAGTCCTGGAGTTAAAAAGAGGCTAATGATGGAGGCAGTTGAAGCCAGAACACGGGTTAATTTTCGAGCATCCCCCCCCCCGCCCCCCCAAACCCCCCACCGCAGGCCTGGAGCCCCTCCCACCAACCTGAATATTGAGGCTGGGTAGGAAACGGCCCTTAGGGGTCAATAATTGCTCAACTCGAGGACCTCAACTGGGGCAAGGGCGCGCTTAGGCCTCGCCTGTCAAAGTGTGGAGAGGACAAGGGTGGGTGGGAACCTGGTGGGAAGGTCCTCTGAGAAACTTGACCCTCACCCCAACGCCATCAATACCCCCCCAACCCCAACCCTCCCCCTTCAACCTCAACCCTCCCCCCTCAACCCCAACCATCCCCCTCAATCCCAATCCTCCCCCTTCAACCTCAACCCTCCCCCCTCAACCCCAACCCTCCCACCTCAACCCCAACCCTCCCCCTCAATCCCAATCCTCCCCCTTCAACCCTACCCCCCTCCCCTGCCTAGAGACCCACTGGTTTTTCTAAATTCACGATTGGCAACAAATTAGGAGGGGGCGGGGAGTGAGAGGTGGTCAATACTGAGGAGGACTGCAACAAATTACAGGAGCACTTGCCGAACGGGTCAATATTCGGCCAATAAAGTTCAGCGCAGATAAATATCAGGTTTGACCGAATGGGGGGTCATTTATTACTTGGAAGGTGTGAATCTCGCTGGGGAAGAGGAACAAAGGGGTCTCGGAGAATGAATCCACCAATCACTAAATGTTGCTCCACATGTTAGGAAGGCTGTTAACAAAAACAAGCCAAGCACTGGTCTGTATTTCTAGAGCGATAGAATTGAAAAGTAGGGGAGTTGTACCGAGCCTTGTGTCAAGCCTTAGTTAGGCCGCACTGAGAGAATGGTGTGCCCTCCTGGTCTCCATGTTATAAAACAGATATAGCGGCGCTGGGGAACGTGCAGAGAGGATTTACACGGATGATCCCAGGAACGTGTGGGTGTACAGATCAGGGAACGATTGACAGGCTGGGCCTCGTTTCTTCTAAAAACAGAGGCTGAGGGGGGTGAGCTAATCGAGGTCTTTACAATTCTGAAAGGTTTTGATCGAGTGGCTACAGAGAGAATGTTTCCTCTTGTGGAGGGAGATCAGAACTCGGGGTCATCAGTATCAGACCGGTCACTAATAAACCCAATGGGGAATTCAGGAGAAACTCCTTTACCCAGAGAGTGGGGAGAATGTGGAACTCGCTCCCACAGGGAGTGGTCGAGGTGAATATTATCAATTTTGGAAGGTCTAATACAGGCAGGAATTACACAGTAAATGGCAGAACCCTTAAGTGCATCGACGAGGAGAGGGATCTGGGTGTACAGGTCCACAGGTCACTGAAAGTGGCAGCGCAGGTGGATAAGGTAGTCAGGAAGGCATGTGGCATGCTTGTCTTCATTGGCAGGGGTATTGAGTATAAAAGCTGGGAAGTCATGCTGCAGCTCTGTAGAACCTTGGTTAGGCCACACTTGGAATATTGCGTGCAATTCTGCTCGCCACATTACCAGAAGGATATGGAGGCATTGGAGAGAGTGCAGAGGAGGTTTACCAGGATGCTGCTTGGTCTGGAGATTATTAGCTATGAGAAGAAGTTGGAGAAACTCAGATTGTTCTCACTAGAGCGACGGAGATTGAGGGGTGACTTGATAGAAGTTTACAAAATTATGAGTGGCATGGACAGAGTAGATAGTCAGAAGCTTTTTCCCAGGGTGGAAGAGTCAATTACTAGGGGGACATAGATTTAAAGTGAGAGGAGAAAACTATAGAGGAGATGTGCGGGGCAAGTATTTTACACAGAGGATAGTGAGTGTCTGGAATGCGCTGCCAGAGGAGGTGGTGGAAGCAGGTACGATAGTGGTGTTTAAGAGGCAGCTTGACAAATACATGAATAGGATGGGGATAGAGGGATACGGACCCCGGAAGTGCAAAATGTTTTAGTTGACGGGCAATATGATCGGCGCAGGCTTGGAGGGCCGAAGGGCCTGTTTCTGTGCTGTACTTTTCTTTGTTCTTTGTTCTTTGATATAGTTAAGTGAGAAGCTAGATAAACACATGCGGGAGAAAGGAATAGAGGGATTCGATGGTAGATTTAGATGGGGAAAAGTAGAAGGAGGGTCAAGTGGAGCATAAACATCAGCATGGACTGGATGGGCTGAATGGCCTGTGTCTGTGCCATGTATCTTGCGTGGTCCTGTGTGACATGTAAAAAATGTAGATTATATGCACACAAATATACAAGGTGCACATAATCATACAACACACACAGAATATAAACACAGAAATATGTAGTGCACACACACACACACACACACACACACACACAAATATACAATATACACACACCAACATACCACACAACGCACAAGCATACAATCAGCAAAAACATATACAGGATTGGTTTATCTCCCTCCCTGGGGACACCCATTGTAACTCCTTCACCCCCCCCAGATCCTCAAAACCCACTGTCACCCCACCCCAGGGGCAGCTAACTCAACGCAGACCGGGGATGGGATTAGGCCTCCTCCAGCCTATCAGAGCTGGGCTCCTCCCAGCCTTGGATGGAGATTGGGCCCCGCTAACATTCCAGTTGTGGATCGAACAATCCAGATCCTCGGTCGATTCCAGGACACAAAACAAACACTTCCCTCGGAAAAAGATATCAATTGCCCCCCCGGTCCCATACACACCATCCCCCCCCTCCACCTCAAAGTCCCTGAAGCCCAGCACCAACCATCGCCCACCCCCAACCCAATCCATGCCCAGCGCCTCATTACATCTCAGACCAAGGAGTGGTTTGGAAGCTCCACAAAGGAGGCCATTCAGCCCGTCGTGGCCATGCTGGCTCCGTGGAAAGGGATTGAAGGGGAATGGAAACTCATTGCGGGCGGCCGGGACGAGACGAGCTGATTACCAATAACGCCGACAACCCAGCCACTTGGGGCCCGAGTGAACGTTTGTGGAAAGAAACGCGCCACGAGCAGCGGGACAAGTCGAGGCGCCATGAACCCACCTCTCTCGAACTCCTGGTCCTGACACGTACACAGTGAATGGTGGCAGCACTCCATGAAGCGCACATTACCATATTCTTTGCCTGTAAACCAATTAATTATCATCTTCAGGGGTCCTTTCACATAGGCTAGGCCAACCAGAATGCCTGCTAAGTGGCCAACGAAAGAAGATCTAAAGTTAACAGAAATAAAACAAGCAGTCTTCATGGAACTTGCAACTTAGATATCAATAAATATATATCTAGTGTGTAACACATTATGGACACATAAAATGGCACTGGACCCCAGTGTTATACAGTGACAGACCCGTCCCCACCAGTACTGGACCCCAGTGTTATACAGTGACAGACCCGTCCCCACCAGTACTGTACCCCAGTGTTATACAGTGACAGACCCGTCCCCACCAGTACTGTACCCCAGTGTTAAACAGAGACAAACCTGTCCCCACCAGTACTGTACCCCAGTGTTATACAGTGACAGACCCGTCCCCACCAGTACTGTACCCCAGTGTTATACAGTGACAGACCTGTCCCCACCAGTACTTTACCCCAGTGTTATACAGTGACAGACCCTTCTGCACCAGTACTGTACCCCAGTGGAAAATGATAACAGACCCATCCCCACCAGTACTGTACCCCAGTGTTATACAGTGACATACCTATCCCCAACAGTATTGTACCCCAGTGTTATACAGTGACAGACCTGTCCCCAACAGTATTGTACCCCAGTGTTATACAGTGACAGACCCATCTGCACCAGTACTGTACCCCAGTGTTATACAGTGACAGACCCATCCCGACTGGTACTGTACCCCAGTGTTATACAGTGACAGACCCGTCTGCACCAGTATTGTATCCCAGTGCTATACAGTGACAGATCTGTCCCCACCAATACTGTACCCCAGTGTTATACAGTGACAGACCATTCCCACCAGTACTGTACCCCAGTGTTATACAGAGACAGACCTGTCCCCACTGGTACTGTACCCCAGTGTTATACAGTGACAGACCTGTCCCCACCACTACTGTACCCCAGTGTTATACAGTGATAGACCTGTCAACACCAGTACTGTACCCCAGTGTTATAAAGTGACAAACCTGTCCCCACCAGTACTGTACCCCAGTGTTATACAGTGACAGACCCGTCCCCACCAGTACTGTACCCCAGTGTTATACAGTGACAGACCCGTCCCCACCTGTACTGTACCCCAGCGTTATACAGTGACAGACCTGTCCCCACCAGTACTGTACCCCAGTGTTAAACAGTGACAGACCGGTCCCCACCAGTACTGTACCCCAGTTTTATAAAGTGACAGACCCGTCCCCAGCAGTACTGTACCCCAGTGTTATACAGAGACAGACCCATCCCGACTGGTACTGTACCCCAGTGTTATACAGTGACAGACCCATCTGCACCAGTACTGTATCCCAGTGCTATACAGTGACAGACCTGTCCCCACCAATACGGTACCCCAGTGTTATACAGTGACAGACCATTCCCACCAGTACTGTACCCCTTTGTTATACAGAGACAGACCCATCCCCACTGGTACTGTGCCCCAGTGTTATACAGTGACAGACCTGTCCCCACCAGTACTGTACCCCAGTGTTATACAGTGACAGACCTGTCCCCACCAGTACTGTACCCCAGTGTTATACAGTGACAGACCCGTCCCCACCAGTACTGTACCCCAGTGTTATACTTTGACAGACCTGTCCCCACCAGTACCGTACCCCAGTGTTATACAGTGACAGACCTGTCTGCACCAGTACTGTACCCCAGTATTATACAGTGACTGACCTGTCCCCACCAATACTGTACCCCAGTGTTATACAGTGACAGACCATTCCCACCTGTACTGTACCCCAGTGTTATACAGTGACTGACCTGTCCCCACCAATACTGTACCCCAGTGTTATACAGTGACAGACCATTCCCACCAGTGCTGTACCCCAGTGTTATACAGTGACAGACCATTCCCACCAGTAATGTACCCCAGTGTTATACAGAGACAGACCCATCCCCACTGGTACTGTACCCCAGTGTTATACAGTGACAGACCCATCCCCACCAATACTGTACCCCAGTTTTATACAGTGACAGTCCCATCCCCACCAGTACTGTACCCCAGTGTTATAGAGTGACAGACCTGTCACCACCAGTACTGTACCCCAGTGTTACACAGTGACAGACCCTTCCCCACCAGTACTGTTACCCAGTGTTATACAGTGACAGACCTGTCCCCACCAGTACTGTACCCCAGTGTTATATAGTGACAGACCCGCCCCCCACCCGTACTCTATCCCAGTGTCATACAGTGACAGACCTGTCCCCACCAGTACTGTACCCCAGTGTTATACAGTGACAGACCTGTCCCCACCAGTACTGTAACCCAGTGTTATACAGTGACAGACCCGCCCCCACCAGTACTATACCCCAGTGTTATACAGTGACAGACCTGTCCCCACCAATGATGTACCCCAGTGTTATACAGTAACAGACCCATCCTCACCAGTACTGTACCCCAATGTTATACAGTAACAGACCCATCCCCACCAGTACTGTACCCCAGTGTTATACAGTGACAGACCCGTCTCCACCATTACTGTACCCCAGTGTTATACAGTGATAGACCTGTCAACACCAGTACTGTACCCCAGTGTTATAAAGTGACAAACCTGTCCCCACCAGTACTGTACCCCAGTGTTATACAGTGACAGACCCGTCCCCACCAGTACTGTACCCCAGTGTTATACAGTGACAGACCCGTCCCCACCTGTACTGTACCCCAGCGTTATACAGTGACAGACCTGTCCCCACCAGTACTGTACCCCAGTGTTAAACAGTGACAGACCGGTCCCCACCAGTACTGTACCCCAGTTTTATAAAGTGACAGACCCGTCCCCAGCAGTACTGTACCCCAGTGTTATACAGAGACAGACCCATCCCGACTGGTACTGTACCCCAGTGTTATACAGTGACAGACCCATCTGCACCAGTACTGTATCCCAGTGCTATACAGTGACAGACCTGTCCCCACCAATACGGTACCCCAGTGTTATACAGTGACAGACCATTCCCACCAGTACTGTACCCCTTTGTTATACAGAGACAGACCCATCCCCACTGGTACTGTGCCCCAGTGTTATACAGTGACAGACCTGTCCCCACCAGTACTGTACCCCAGTGTTATACAGTGACAGACCTGTCCCCACCAGTACTGTACCCCAGTGTTATACAGTGACAGACCCGTCCCCACCAGTACTGTACCCCAGTGTTATACTTTGACAGACCTGTCCCCACCAGTACCGTACCCCAGTGTTATACAGTGACAGACCTGTCTGCACCAGTACTGTACCCCAGTATTATACAGTGACTGACCTGTCCCCACCAATACTGTACCCCAGTGTTATACAGTGACAGACCATTCCCACCTGTACTGTACCCCAGTGTTATACAGTGACTGACCTGTCCCCACCAATACTGTACCCCAGTGTTATACAGTGACAGACCATTCCCACCAGTGCTGTACCCCAGTGTTATACAGTGACAGACCATTCCCACCAGTAATGTACCCCAGTGTTATACAGAGACAGACCCATCCCCACTGGTACTGTACCCCAGTGTTATACAGTGACAGACCCATCCCCACCAATACTGTACCCCAGTTTTATACAGTGACAGTCCCATCCCCACCAGTACTGTACCCCAGTGTTATAGAGTGACAGACCTGTCACCACCAGTACTGTACCCCAGTGTTACACAGTGACAGACCCTTCCCCACCAGTACTGTTACCCAGTGTTATACAGTGACAGACCTGTCCCCACCAGTACTGTACCCCAGTGTTATATAGTGACAGACCCGCCCCCCACCCGTACTCTATCCCAGTGTCATACAGTGACAGACCTGTCCCCACCAGTACTGTACCCCAGTGTTATACAGTGACAGACCTGTCCCCACCAGTACTGTAACCCAGTGTTATACAGTGACAGACCCGCCCCCACCAGTACTATACCCCAGTGTTATACAGTGACAGACCTGTCCCCACCAATGATGTACCCCAGTGTTATACAGTAACAGACCCATCCTCACCAGTACTGTACCCCAATGTTATACAGTAACAGACCCATCCCCACCAGTACTGTACCCCAGTGTTATACAGTGACAGACCCGTCTCCACCATTACTGTACCCCAGTGTTATAAAATGACAGACCCCTCCCCACCAGTACTGTACCCCAGTGGTATACATTGAAAGACTTGTCCCCGTCAGTGCTGTACCCCAGTGGTATACATTGAAAGACTTGTCCCCGCCAGTGCTGTACCCCAGTGGTATACAGTGACACACCCGTCCCCACCAGTACTGTACACTAGTGCTATACAGTGACAGACCTGTCCCCACCGTACTGTATCCCAGTGTTACACAGTGACAGACCCGTCCCCACCAGTACTATACCCCAGTGTTATACAGTGACAGACCCGTCCCCACCAGTACTGTACCTCAGTGTTATACAGTGATTGACCCGTCCCCACCAGAACTGTACCCCAGTGTTATACAGTGACAGACCCGTCCCCACCAGTACTATACCCCAGTGTTATACAGTGACAGACCTGTCCCCAACTGTACTGTACGCCAGTGTTATACAGTGACAGACCTGTCCCCAACAGTACTGTACCCCAGTCTTATACATTGACAGACCTGTCCCCACCAGTACTGTACCCCAGTGTTATACAGTGACAGACCCGTCCCCACCAGTACTGTACTCCAGTGTTATACAGTGACAGACTCGTTCCCAGCCAGTCTGTACCCCAGTGTTATACAGTGACCGACCTGTCCCCACCAGTACTGTACGCCAGTGTTATACAGTGACAGACCTGTCCCCACCAGTACTGTACTCCAGTGTTATACAGTGACAGACCCACCCCCACCAGTACTATACCCCAGTGTTATACAGTGACAGACCTGTCCCCACCAGTACTGTATCCCAGTGTTATACAGTGACAGACTCGTTCCCAGCCAGCCTGTACCCCAGTGTTATACAGTGACAGACCTGTCCCCACCAGTACTGTACCCCAGTGTTATACAGTGACATACCCATCTCCACCAGTACTGTACCCCAGTGTTATACAGTGACAGACCTGTCCAGTCTATTACTGTACCCCAGTGTTATACATTGACAGACCTCTCCCCACTAGAACTGTACCCCTTTGTTATACAGTGGCAGACCCATACCCACTGTACTGTACCCCAGTGTTATACGGTGACAGCCCTGTCCCCACCAGTACTGTACCCCAGTGTTATACAGTGACAGACCTGTCCCCACCAGTACTGAACCCCAGTGTTATACAGTGACAGACCTGTCCCCACCAGTACTGAACCCCAGTGTTATACAGTGACAGACCTGTCCCCACTAGAACTGTAGCCCTTTGTTATACAGTGACAGACCCATACCCACTGTACTGTACCCCAGTGTTATACAGTGACTGCCCTGTCCACACCAGTACTGTACCCCAGTGTTATACACTGACAGACCTGTCCCCACTAGAACTGTAGCCCTTTGTTATACAGTGACAGACCCATACCCACTGTACTGTACCCCAGTGTTATACAGTGACTGCCCTGTCCCCACCAGTACTGTACCCCAGGGGTAGCTACTTCCGTTGTATAGGGTATTGGTGAGACCACATCTCTCGTACTGTGTCGTATTGTAGTATTGGTCTCCTTATTTAAAGAAAGGTGTAAATGCATTGGATGCAGTTCAGAGAAGGTTTACTAGACTAATAGCAGGATTGAGTGGGTTGTTTTATGAGGAAAGGGTGGATGGGTTCGGAATTTATCCGCTGGTGTTTAGAAGGGTAAGAGGGAACTTCATTGAAACCTTTAAGATCCTGAGGGGTCTTGACAGGGTGGATGTGTAGAGGATGTCTCCTCTTGTGGGGGAATCTAGAACTAGGGGTCACTGTTTAAAAATAAGGGGGTCACCCATTTAAGACAGAGGTGAGGAGAAATTTTTGTAACAAAGGGTTTGTGAGTGTTTGGGCTCTCTCCTCAAAAGACAGTGGAAGCAGAGCCTTGGAATACTTTAAACGCAGAGCTGTAGCTGTCCTGGGAGTGTTTGATGGGGACAGTGTAGAGGGTGTTTACTCTGTATCTAACCCCGTGCTGTACCTGCCCTGGGAGTGTTTGATGGGGACAGTGTAGAGGGTGTTTACTCTGTATCTAACCACGTGCTGTACCTGCCCTGGGAGTGTTTGATGGGGACAGTGTAGACGGAGCTTAACTCTGTATCTAACCCTGTGCTGACCCTGTCCTGGGAGTGTTTGATGCTAACACTGGGGATGTATTTAACTGAGGTGATGAGGATGCCCACATGTTGGAGATCTGGTGAGAGATCCAGGTCGCTTATTTTCAAATGAAATGCCAATGATGCCAAATGTGCAAATATGGGCCTTTGTCATGATTAAGGCCCCTCGGTGCCTCAATCCCACCCCGATGAGCTGGCGACCAATCAAAGTCAAGCAGCTCTGCATGGCTCGGCAGAGCTAGTGGGAGGCAGTGGCTTCTGCTGGTAATGCACCCAGCAGTGACTCCGGGTTGCCGAGGGAGATGGGCACAACTGTGTCATGGCGGGAGGCAATCAGGGTAGAGGGGAGCATGCAATACTCAGCCGTGGCTCTTGGAAAGCCCCCACCCTCTTCCCCATGCCCTTGAATGAGGGAAACACCCCTCCCCCCACGCCCGGGAAGCAACCCCGTTAATGTTTGTTCTTTGGGTTTCCCATTTGCTGGGGCCTCATCCTGCTCTCCCTTGTCCACCATACGAGAAGCCCAAAATGTCCACCTTCACAGGGTTTATTTGTGGCCTTCCCGGGGGTGTGGCTGTGGGCATTAATTACCCACTTAAGGACCTCACTTGGCAGAGGGGCCTGTAGGCCCTTCATCAGCCTTGCTGCCCCTCGGCTTAATTGGGGCAGAGGCAGCTACCACCCTCTCGCTTGATTAACTGCCCCCTGCTGACAGCAAACCTGCCTTGGTGGAGGGTATTTAATCCCACCACTGGGCCTGTGAAATGGAAACTGGTTCCGCTATTCACAGCCCTCACCACGATAAGCACTAATTATACATCTTGACTGATGTACCTAGAGAGTTGGCCTGCTGTCTGTGATGCTTGAATAACAGGGGGAATGTTAAAAACAAAAAAACTGCGGATGCTGAAAATCCAAAACAAAAACAGAATTACCTGGAAAAACTCAGCAGGTCTGGCAGCATCGGCGGAGAAGAAAAGAGTTGACGTTTCGAGTCCTCATGACCCTTTGACAGAACTTGCGTTCGAGTCCAAGAAAGAGTTGAAATATACTTTCTTGGACTCGAACGCAAGTTCTGTCGAAGGGTCATGAGGACTCGAAACGTCAACTCTTTTCTTCTCCACCGATGCTGCCAGACCTGCTGAGTTTTTCCAGGTAATTCTGTTTTTGTGTGGGGGAATGTTCGTACAATTAAGGACAAGTGCTTTTCTCGCAAACACCCCAACAGAACTGATTGTATTTCTGTCCTTCCCGCGACCTGAACTATCCCCGAAACCGTTGGATTCGAGTCAGTAACACCTTCGACTGTAAAAATCAAGCCAGCCCGATTGTAGTGGTTTGTGAATGTAGTTCAGATGCTCAGTTATTGGGTCATTGGCTAGGGTTAAATGAATGCTGTGGAGTGAATGGGAGAGCTGACCCCTCCCCCCACTCCGACACTGCCCCAGATCGTCGCCAGGTTGAAGAATGTTTATTTGCCCCCTTTGTGATTGACATTTCTGGTGATGACGAATGGTCAGTGCTTTATTCCTGACGTTGACAGCTGTCTGGGTTGAACGGGGGGTTGTTGTAAGTGTTGGGGCCTGTGGGACCTACGTAAATACTCCTGCTTCCCGTGTGCCATGGTTGGTTTGCCCAATGTCCTTCCACTGTCTGGCGCCCAGTGCTGCCACTGTGCCAGGTCGCCAGTGTCCAATCCGAGCTCACAACTTAAAGGCAGCTGTGCCTCAGTGGGTCACCCCATCACCTCTGGGTCAGGAGGTTGTGCTTTGGAATCCCACTGCAGGAACCTGAGCACAAAGTCCAGGTCGACACCCCCCACAACCAGTGCTGGCTGAGTGCTGCACTGTCAGCGGTGCTGTCTCGCTGATGAAACTGACCTCTCAGGTGGATGTAAAAGATCCCATGGCCACGTCTGGAAGGAGACTGGGCGGAATGCTCGCCGCTGTTCCAGACCTGATATTTATCACTCATCACCTGGCCATTCTCGGATTGCATTTTTTGGGCTCTTACTGTGCACAAATTGGCTGCTGCATTTCCTACATTACAACAGTCACTCCACTGGGGAAGCTCATCATGGGCTGTAAAGCGCTTTGGGAGGTCCTGGGGTTGGGAGAGATACTATCGCAATGAAAGCCTTTCTTTCAATTTGTCCAACCTATCCTGCCTGAGACTGGTCCCCCTCAACGGGCGACTGGGTCAAATTCTAGCTCCTCACTTCCCCAAGGGTGTCACACGGGTCTACAAGAGGAAAGGCCCACCACCAACTTTCTCAAGACCAACAGATGTTGACCTTGCTAACCACACTGACACTCTGTAAATGGAAATTCCTACACGAGGCCTGTGGAGTAAAGGGTTAACATCAGAAGCGTACATGAGGCTAATGTAATAATGATGTCAGATCACATGACTGAAATGTCAGGGAAGTTGGAAAGATGAGAAGCTCCAGCTTCATGCAGAGGTCCAAATGTGTAAATATCCGCTGTAAATAAAAAGTAATGGTTTTAAGAAACTACAGACTACAGCAGCACGCTTTGGGAGAAGAGACAATCCCTAAAATCCCCATCTAGAGCCCAGCCACACAATGAAACATGGTGGCAGCGAGTCATAGACCCACGAATCTCAAGAAGAAGATACAGGGCTGGCAAGGAAAGAGAGCCTCGAAGGAGGGAAGAAAAAATAAAAAATTAAGACTCACCAAGATGTTGGAGCATCACGGGAACAGCAGATACAAGCTGAGACACAGACCCAGGGATCAGACAGCAGTGAGCACAGGCGCCAAGCAGCAAGGAGCAGCACAGAAGCAGGGACAATCCCAGGGCTCAGCAGAAACATGGAATCCAAACAACCACTCCAAGAACCATTTCAGGGTGCAGAAGGCTTGCAACAGGCCCTGAACAGGGACGACTGGAGAAAAAGGTGCACAAGGTACAGAACCGCTCCAGGATTACACCAAAAAGATCAAAAAGACCAGGGCGGTACACTATTTTATGCAGTAGAGTCCATCGCTGACAATGTGATAGCAAGGCAGGGGTCTGATGAGTCTTTAACTTCTTATCGATAAGCCCTGCAAGCTTTCAATTCTCATTTCAGCATCTGTCAGAATCTAACAATAGAGTGGGTTAGAGTTAATAAAAGAAAGCAGAGACCAGATGAAAACATGGATCCATTCATCAACAATATCTATAGGCTGGCTGGAATTATCTTAAAGGAATCTTAAAGGACGAGCTGATTCATGACAGGATTGTAGTCGGGGTCCTAGACGAAGCATTATCAGAACTCTGGCAGACAAGAGAGGGGTTTAACACTGGCGAAAGCAGTGCAGGTTGCAAGGCAAACAAAACTCAGGAAACAGAATCGGGCGTTTGTTAGCGGGGAACGAGAGGTCCCATGGAGAAGATCGAGTGAGACCACTCAGTTTGTATGCCATAGGAGAGAACGCGTGGCAAAGCAGAAGCCCACCAAAACTGGGGAAATTGTACCAACCATCCACTTTGAAATGTTTTCAGTGAGGTGGGAACAAACTGCACTGTGGAATTATAGGCCGCTTCAAAACTACTTGTCGCTCGAAAATGTTGACAACCTGTAAAGAGAGGGAGAAAATTTTAAAACAGGACCACAAAGAAGAAGTGGTAGAACCACAAGCAAAGGAAGTAACCTTCCTGGGGGAGGTCAATGTTACTGAAAACAAGTGGAGTATAAAACTCGAAGTGGATGGACACC
The DNA here is from genome assembly GCF_017639515.1 of Carcharodon carcharias. Classification (NCBI taxonomy): domain Eukaryota; kingdom Metazoa; phylum Chordata; class Chondrichthyes; order Lamniformes; family Lamnidae; genus Carcharodon; species Carcharodon carcharias. The sequence continues at coordinate 3,920,132 of NW_024470690.1, forward strand.
CCACCGAGTTTAAAACTAGACACAGGAGCAGGGGTTTCAGTTTTATCAGATGAAGTCAAATGGCTCAATGAGATTACATTGTAACCCTCATCTATCAAATTACAAAGTCCTTGTGGAACAACTTTAAAAGTTAAATCATAGCAAATGTAAAATATAAAGACCGAAAAATCTTCAAACCTCTCAATGTCATTCAAAATCAAGAATGCTCTCTACTAAAGCAGGAAGGCGTGCTGAAAACTAAAACTAACCTGTGAAGTGGATGAAGTTGCTGATGAGTATTACAGTAGCACATTGCAAAACTAATTTCCAAAATTGTTTACAGGCCTTGGGAAGTTAAAGACCAAGAGCCATATCACCCCATGGGCTGATGCTAAACCAATTTGCCTCCATATCACCCACTCTCGGACAAAGTCAAGGGAGAAATCAAAAATACAGCAGCAAAGGGTTATCTCACCCGTTACCATGCTAACAAAATGGTGTTCAGGAATGGTCACAGTCCCAAAGCCAAATGGCTCCAAAAGGATCTACATGGATTTAACCCAACTGAAGAAATCAGTGGAATTTGAAATCATCCCTTTAGCCTCAGTGGGTAAGAGTCTTGCCAAACTGATCAAGGGTATTTTATTCATCAAACTGGATGCAAACAGTGGGTTTTGACAGTTGCCTCTGGACAAAGAATCCACGTTGCTGACCACATTTATAATACCGTTCGGTCATTATTGTTTCAATAGGTTTGGAATAGAGTCCACTCCAGAAATTTTCCAGGGAATAATGTCCCACATTCTGGAAGGCATGGGAGGAGTGATATTCCATATGGATGACATACTTATACATGGCTTCATGAGAGAAGAGCATGATCGCAGGGTCAGAGCCTGAGAGTCTCAGAGGGCACAGGCTGAACGTTGAATGATAAATGCGAGGTTGCCAAGCCCATGGTTAAGTCTTGGGGTCACATGGTACAAGCCACTGGAATCACAGTTGATCCACAAAAAAACATCAGTAATCAGAGAATATTCACAACCCAGGAACGTTACTGAATTTCAATGGTCAACCAAGTAGGGAAGTTCCTACCAAATTTAGCAGAGGTCAATGAGCCCTTGAGACAGCGTAGAGAGGGAGAAACCATTCCTGCTCACAAACGGATCATGAACCAGAGGGCACAGTTTTAAAGTGATTTGAAAAAGAAGCAAACACGAGGTGAGAAACAATTTTTTCACACAGCGAGCAGTTAGGGTTTGGGATGCACTGCCTGGAAGTGTGGAGGAGGCAAGTTCAATCGAGGCTGGATGATTATCTAAACAGGAACAATGTGCAGGGTTATGGGGAAAAGGCAGGAGTTTGGCACTAAGTTAAAATGCTCGGAGAGCCAGTGCAGACATGACGGGCTGAATGGCCTCCTTCTACACTGTAACAATTCTGTGCAACAGTTTTTGAGGCAGGGGCAACAGTGGTGCTGGAATGTGGACCAGAAAAATGCTTTAGAAAGGATTAAACAACTTTTAATCTCTTCTGAAATCTTGGCACGTTACCACCCAAAATGACTGACCATAGTAGCAGCAGATGCATCGACTCTAGGTCTGGGGGCAATATTATTTCACGTGCAGAGAGAAGGCAAGTGCAGACCAGTCTACTAAGCCTCTGGGCCACTAACAGAAACAGAACAACGATATGGCACAATAGAAAAAGGAGCATTGGCATCAATGTGGGTGTATGAAAAATGCTCAGACCATCTTATGGGATTATGTTTCAAAATCAAAACTCACCATAAACCATTAGTCTCTCTTCTATACATTGAAGGAAATTGCAAAGATGCCACCCAGAATCAACAGTTCAGATTAAGATTGATGAGTTATAACTCCATCATAGAGTATTTGCAAGGGAAGTGTGAGGAACTAAGACCTCACACTGTCATGTTTTTATAAAATATATATAGCTATCCTCATGACTATTTCAAAAATCTTAAAAACTGAACAAAGATTCTTCAAATGGCTGAATTCATGTCTGCCTGTGATCACCCCTTGAACAAAAGGAGCTGCCTGACAGTACCAGGGAAACTCGCATATCGTTATCTCTGGGGAGCCACTAATGACCCCCTGTGGACTGCACAGGCCAAACTCAAAGCGAGCTATACAAAGACCATCTGCGTTTCATAACCCAGGCTGGCCAACCTAAACATGCTCGTCTGCTAAGGCAAAGGGCCCTCATATTCTTAATGGATGAGAGATTTAACAATCCCAGAGCCCCAGATGAGGAATACACATCCATTGTCAAAGACAGTGTGGAGAGGTGAGAGTCATGTGGCCTCTGGCTTGTGCAACCAGTAATATTGCCTTGTTGAGCTGAAACGCTTAGTCTGTTGTTTACAATCTGGCTGGCAGCCTAACAGAAACATAGCCCTGCCCAGGCCGAACACCTAGCCCCATCTATGTTGCTTCTGCTGGAAGTTCCATACCATTGCCTACAGGATTAGTTCATCTCTGCATGCCTACCTTATCATGTGAAGTCAACACCATTGGAAAAGTAAATTATACAGCATTGGTTCTCAACCCACTGGCCTCTGTTAAGGATTGCCTCATTGGTCAAAGAACAAAGAATAAAGAAAAGTACAGCACAGGAACAGGCCCTTTGGCCCTCCAAGCCTGCGCCAATCATATTGCCCGTCAACTAAAACATTTTGCACTTCCGGGGTCCGTATCCCTCTATTCCCATCCTATTCATGGATTTGTCAAGCTGCCTCTTAAACACCACTATCGTACCTGCTTCCACCACCTCCTCTGGCAGCGCATTCCAGACACTCACTACCCTCTGTGTAAAATACTTGCCCCACACATCTCCTCTATAGTTTTCTCCTCTCACCTTAAACCAATGTCCCCTAGTAATTGACTCTTCCACCCTGGGAAAAAGTTTCTGTCTATCTACTCTGTCCATGCCACTCATAATTTTGTAAACTCTTATCAAGTCGCTCCTCAATCTCCGTCGCTCTAGAGAGAACAATCTGAGTTTCTCCAACCTCTCCTCATAGCTAATAACCTCCAGACCAGGCAACATCCTGGTAAACCTCCTCTGCACCCTCTCCAATGCCTCCATATCCTTCTTACCATGTGGTGACCAGAATTGCGCGCAATATTCCAAGTGTGGCCTAACCAAGGTTCTATACAGCTGCAGCATGACTTCACAGCTTTTATACTCAATACCCCTGCCAATGAAGGCAAGCATGCCACATGCCTTCTTGATACCTTATCCACCTGCGTTGCCACTTTCAGTGACCTGTGGACCTGTACACCCAGATCCCTCTGCCCGCCATGCACTTAAGGGTTCTGCAATTGCCTGTATTAGACCTTCCAAAATGCATTACCTCGCATTTGTCCGGATTAAATTCTATCTGCCATTTCTCTGCCCAAGTGTCCAACTGATCTATATCCCGTTGTATCCTTTGATAATCCTCTTCACTATCTGCAACTCCTCCAACCTTAGTGTCATCTGCAAACTTAGTAATTAGCCCAGTTACATTTTCCTCCAAATCATTTATATATACTACAAACAGCAAAGGTCCCAGCACTGATCCCTGCAGAACTCCACTAGTCACAGCTCTCCATTCAGAAAAGCACCCTTCCACTGTTACCCTCTGTCTTTTTTGACCAAGCCAATTTTATATCCATCTTGCCAGCTCACCTCTGATCCCATGCGACTTTACCTTCTGTAACAGTCTGCCATGAGGGACCTTGGAGAAGATCGAGTGAGATCACTCAGTTTGTATGCCATAGGAGAGAACGCGTGGCAAAGCAGAAGCCCACCAAAACTGGGGAAATTGTACCAACCATCCACTTTGAAATGTTCCAAGTGTGGCCTAACCAAGGTTCTATACAGCTGCAGCATGACTTCCCAGCTTTTATACAAATGTTGTCAAAGGCCTTACTGAAATCCATGTATATAACATCCACTGCCCTTCCATCGTCGATCATCTTTGTCACTGCCTCAAAAAACTCAATCAAGTTAGTGAGATACGACCTCCCCTTCACAAAACCATGCTGCCTCTCACTAATACACCCATTTGCTTCCAAATGGTAGTAAATCCGGTCATGAAGAATCTTCTCCAATAATTTCTCTACCATTGACGTAAGGCTCACCGGCCTGTAATTTCCTGGATTATCCCTGCTACCCTTCTTAAACAATGGAACAACATTGGCCATTCTCCAGTCCTCTGGGACCTCACTCGTAGCCAGTGAGGATGCAAAGATTTCTGTCAAGGCTCCAGCAATCTCCTCCCTTGCCTCCCTCAGTACTCTGGGGTAGATCCCACCTGGCTCTGGGGACTTATCCACCTTAACGTTCTTCAAGATGTCTAGCACCTCCTCTTTTTTGATCTCAATATGATCCAGGCTTTCTACACACTCTTCCCTGGTCTTTGACTCTGGAACCCATGTGAACCAATGTTTATTTTCTCTGTGGCCTCTGTACTGTAAAACCTTCTTTTCTCAATCCCTCTCTGTACTGTCTGAATGTGGAGGTGACATTGCAACCCTCCCTCCCACATTTTGAACGTGTGCAAATAAACTAACCCTTTGAGTTCATCTCATCTTGAGTTTATTGTGGGGTTATTAATAGAAAATTGGATCATTCCAAAACTGAGGGGTTGAGAAGCGGTGGTAGCTTATAAAGAGGGAAACAAATCAAAAACACCTTTCAGTTTGTGGACGGGTAATAAGAGGAGAAATTAGTGCTGTTTAAATTAACCCCCCTCTCCTGTCCATAACAGAAGTATCAAACAATCACACACTTTCATCAGAAGGGACCAGACAAGAGGGTTTACACTTTGTTGAGGAGGTTGAAGCATGTACAACCTTAATCACTCAGCACTTAGCAGCTACTGCACAAAAGTTGCAGGGATTAAAATAAGTCCAGCAAGGTGATGAAGAATGTCTCCAAGTCTGAGAATATTGTCTGGAAGGATGGCCAGACAATATCCTCACTAACCTGATACCACAGCAGTACACTGAACAGCGCAAGCCCCTCACAGTCACTGACGACTTCGTAGTCTTCAACGAGAGAATAATCATTCCGGGAACACTTCAGCTTGATCTTCTTCAAGGAGCCCACCAAGGCTAGCTCAGCAGCACAACAATCATCCTGGTGGCCAGGCAAGTATAGAAGGAATTACTTCAAACTGTCCTACTTGTGCTGAAAGTAGCCAAGAGCAAAAAGAAGCACCATTTACCGTCTACATTTCCTTCAGGGCCGTGGGAGTGCCTGGGAATGGAGTTAGTTGAATTTAAGAGAAAAACATCCTTATTGTCATCGATTACTACTCGCGGTGGATTGAAGTGTTCCGACTGCACAGTATCACAGCAGGAGCAGTAATCCAGTCCCTGAAGAGAACCCATGCAACACAATGCATCCCGGACAGCGTAGTGTCCGATAATAGCTGGCAATCTGCGAATGAGCTGGTCCCCAAATTCGCAAACGAATATGGCTTCATTCACGTAACCAGTTCACCTCGCTACCCTCAAGTGAATGGAGAAGCTGAGAGAGCGATACAAGCCGTCAAAGATTTATTGGAGAAAAGCAAAGAGATTAATCTAGCTGTTCAGAGTAATTGATGCTTAGCACTACAAAATCAGAGTTACAAACGGGTCGGACATTAAGAACGGAGCTTCTATCCCTAAAAACAAAAGACTCAAACCCAATATCACCATGAGAAGCCATGACAGGGTCAAACAGTGTGAAGATGAACAGAGAAGCTACCAGGCTCAGAACTTTAATCACAGACATGGAGCGCGTGAGTTAGCAGTGCTGCAGCCCAGGGACAGAGTGCGGGTCTGAGACCAACAGAAGGAAGGGACAATCATTGAAAAAGCTCTACAACCAAGATCGTCCAGGATTGAGACAGACCAGGGCATCATAAGGAAAAACTGCAGCGCCTTAATATCCTTGGAGAGAAAGCCAATAGAAACCTGGGCTTACTGCTCCGATGCTGATGAGGAAGAAGGAAGGCTCACTACAGGCTACAGCCACCACTGGGGAGATCACTCACACCGGCAGAAGGGGGATTACAGAATATCCTCAACCTCAACAGGAGAGCAGCACCAGGTCAGGGAGATTGGTCAAAGCACCTCAGAGACTAACCCTGTGAAGGCTGAGACTTGGTGGGGAGATGTAGGAGTGTGTAAATATGATGGGGATAAAGACTTGGTGGGGGAGGGGACGGAATGTAGAAGAAAGGGTTAACATCAGAAGCATACATGGTACTGGTGCAATAATGATGTCAAATCACATGGCAGAAGTAAGGGAGATCTGGCAGGAGGAGAAACTCAAGTGTCATGTGGAAATACTTGCTGTAAGCAAAGAGTAATGGAACTACAGACTCAAGCAGCATACTTTGGGAGAACAGACAATCCCCAGAACACCCCCCCGTCTAGACCCCTACCACACAACAAAACGGTGCCAAGTTGGCATAAGTCTGCCCATGCACCATCGCCCCTAATTCAACTCACTGATAAGGAGCACGGGGACCAAATTCCAGACTGGCTCGTCTAAGAAATGATTCGCCAGAGTGTCAAGTCCTGACACCATGAGCGTGTTCTTTAAGCCAACAAGATGAGCAGCACTACTTGGACCCAATACCATGGGCTGGGAAGAGGTTCCTGTATCAGTGTCGATACGAAGGGGTAGGGGATATTTTACCTTGGGGACAGTAAATGAATAAGGATAAGTTCCGCCCAGCAGGCATCCCTTCTTTTGATTTGGAATGGGCCTGGGATGTCTCCGTCAGCGCTATGACCATTGTTGATCACCTTGAGTGCAAAGAGAATGCCTGTGGGAGAGACAAAAGCACAGCAACACTATCAAATGCACAGGCAGTTTGCACCTCCCTCCCATCTTTATAACATGTCGGTATCTCGGCAGTGTTACTTTCCCAGAACTCTTTACTGGCTGCTTGAACATGACCTGAGATTCTCTCTTTCCTTCTTTAACCCAGTCAGCACCATTTCTCATTTCTGAGTCTGTTTATCCCACACCGAAAGTGGCGTCTTTCTCAATTTCAGTTTGTTCTCAGCCTCTTCGTGCCTCCCTGAATCTGCCCTTGGTTCCCTTTGTAACGTAACATTTTTGTACCTTCCAAACTCCATATTGAAATAACTACCTGCTGAATTACAGTAACCAAATTCTCATTCCATCCCGAGTCAATCTTTCCAAATCCTGTTGTGTCCCAGTTGGGCTAATCTGTCTTGTATTAAATCAACCCAATTTTACATTAGCGTACCCCACTCTCCGATACTCTGTGTACCCCACTCTCCGATACCCTGTGTACCCCACCCTCCGATACCCTGTGTACCCCACTCTCCGATACCCTGTGTACCCCACCCTCCGATACCCTGTGTACCCCACTCTCCGATACACTGTGTACCCCACCCTCCGATACCCTGTGTACCCCACCCTCCGATACCCTGTGTACCCCACTCTCCGATACCCTGTGTACCCCACCCTCCAATACCCTGTGTACCCCACTCTCCGATACACTGTGTACCCCACTCTCCGATAACCTGTGTACCCCACCCTCCGATACCCTGTGTACCCCACTCTCCGATACACTGTGTACCCCACCCTCCGATACTCTGTGTACCCCACTCTCCAATACCCTCTGTACCCCACTCTCTGATACTTTGTATACCCCACTCTCTGATAAACTGTGTACCCCACTCTCCAACACCCTCTGTACCCCACTCTCCAATACCCTCTTTAATCCACTCTCCAATATCCTATGTACCCTAGTCTCCAATAACCTATGTACCCCACTCTCCGATACCCTGTATATCCCACCCTCCGATACCCTGTGTATCCCACTCTCTGATACCCTGTATATCCCACCCTCCGATACCCTGTGTACCCCACTCTCCGATACCCTGTATATCCCACCCTCCGATACCCTGTGTATCCCACTCTCTGATACTCTGTGAATCGCACTCTCTGATATTCTGTATATCCCACACTTTGATACCCTGTGTACCCCACTCTCTGATGCCCTCTGTCCCCTTTCCGATGCCCTCTGTCCCCTTTCCGATGCCCTCTGTCCCCACTCTCCAATGCCCTCTGTCTCCTCTCTCTGACGCCCTCTGTCCCCACTCTCTGATGCCCTCTGTCCCCACTCTCCGATGCCCTCTGTCTCCTCTCTCTGACGCCCTCTGTCTCCTCTCTCTGATGCCCTCTGTCCCCACTCTCTGACGCCCTCTGTCCCCACTCTGATGCCCTCTGTCCCCTCTCTCTGATGCACTCTGTCCCCACTCTCCGATGCCCTCTGTCTCCTCTCTCTGACGCCCTCTGTCCCCACTCTCTGATGCCCTCTGTCTCCTCTCTCTGATGCCCTCTGTCCCCTCTCTCTGATGCCCTCTGTCCCCACTCTCCGATGCCCTCTGTCTCCTCTCTCTGACGCCCTCTGTCCCCACTCTCTGATGCCCTCTGTCCCCACTCTCCGATGCCCTCTGTCTCCTCTCTCTGATGCCCTCTGTCCCCTCTCTCCGATGCCCTCTGTCCCCACTCTCCGATGCCCTCTGTCCCCACTCTCCGATGCCCTCTGTCTCCTCTCTCTGACGCCCTCTGTCCCCTCTCTCCGATGCCCTCTGTCCCCACTCTCCGATGCCCTCTGTCCCCACTCTCCGATGCCCTCTGTCTCCTCTCTCTGACGCCCTCTGTCTCCTCTCTCTGACGCCCTCTGTCTCCTCTCTCTGACGCCCTCTGTCCCCACTCTCTGATGCCCTCTGTCCCCACTCTCCGATGCCCTCTGTCCCCACTCTCCGATGCCCTCTGTCCCCACTCTCTGATGCCCTCTGTCCCCTCTCTCTGACGCCCTCTGTCCCCACTCTCTGATGCCCTCTGTCCCCACTCTCCGATGCCCTCTGTCCCCACTCTCCGATGCCCTCTGTCTCCTCTCTCTGATGCCCTCTGTCCCCTCTCTCCGATGCCCTCTGTCCCCTCTCTCCGATGCCCTCTGTCCCCACTCTCCGATGCCCTCTGTCCCCACTCCGATACCTTCTGTCCCCTCTCTCCGATGCCCTCTGTCCCCACTCTCCGATGCCCTCTGTCCCCTCTCTCCGATGCCCTCTGTCCCCTCTCTCTGATGCCCTCTGTCCCCACTCTGATGCCCTCTGTCCCCTCTCTCCGATGCCCTCTGTCCCCTCTCTCTGATGCCCTCTGTCCCCACTCTGATGCCCTCTGTCCCCTCTCTCTGATGCCCTCTGTCCCCACTCTGATGCCCTCTGTCCCCTCTCTCCGATGCCCTCTGTCCCCTCTCTCTGATGCCCTCTGTCCCCACTCTCCGATGCCCTCTGTCCCCTCTCTCTGATGCCCTCTGACCCCACTCCGATGCCCTCTGTCCCCTCTCTCCGATGCCCTCTGTCCCCTCTCTCTGATGCCCTCTGTCCCCACTCTGATGCCCTCTGTCCCCTCTCTCCGATGCCCTCTGTCCCCACTCTCCGATGCCCTCTGTCCCCTCTCTCCGATGCCCTCTGTCCCCTCTCTCTGATGCCCTCTGTCCCCACTCTGATGCCCTCTGTCCCCTCTCTCTGATGCCCTCTGTCCCCTCTCTCCGATGCCCTCTGTCCCCTCTCTCTGACGCCCTCTGTCCCCACTCTGATGCCCTCTGTCTCCTCTCTCTGATGCCCTCTGTCCCCTCTCTCTGATGCCCTCTGTCCCCTCTCTCCGATGCCCTCTGTCCCCACTCTCTGATGCCCTCTGTCCCCTCTCTCCGACGCCCTCTGTCCCCACTCTCTGATGCCCTCTGTCCCCACTCTCCGATGCCCTCTGTCCCCTCTCTCCGATGCCCTCTGTCCCCACTCTCTGATGCCCTCTGTCCCCTCTCTCCGACGCCCTCTGTCCCCACTTTGATGCCCTCTGTCTCCTCTCTCCGATGCCCTCTGTCCCCACTCTCTGGTGCCCTCTGTCCCCTCTCTCCGACGCCCTCTGTCCCCACTCTCTGATGCCCTCTGTCCCCACTCTCTGATGCCCTCTGTCCCCACTCTCCGACGCCCTCTGTCCCCACTCTCTGATGCCCTCTGTCCCCACTCTCTGATGCCCTCTGTCCCCTCTCTCTGATGCCCTCTGTCCCCACTCTCTGATGCCCTGTGTACTCCACTTTCTGATGCCCTCTGTCCCCACTCTCCGATGCCCTCTGTCCCCACTCTCTGATGCCCTCTGTCTCCTCTCTCTGATGCCCTCTGTCCCCTCTCTCTGATGCCCTCTGTCCCCTCTCTCTGATGCCCTCTGTCCCCACTCTGATGCCCTCTGTCCGCTCTCTCTGATGCCCTCTGTCCCCACTCTCTGATGCCCTGTGTACTCCACTTTCTGATGCCCTCTGTCCCCTCTCTCTGATGCCCTCTGTCCCCACTCTGATGCCCTCTGTCCCCTCTCTCTGACGCCCTCTGTCCCCACTCTCTGATGCCCTGTGTACTCCACTTTCTGTCGCCCTCTGTCCCCACTCTCTGATGCCCTGTGTACTCCACTTTCTGATGCCCTCTGTCCCCTCTCTCTGATGCCCTCTGTCCCCACTCTGATGCCCTCTGTCCCCTCTCTCTGATGCCCTCTGTCCCCACTCTCTGATGCCCTCTGTCCCCACTCTCTGATGCCCTCTGTCCCCACTCTGATGCCCTCTGTCCCCTCTCTCTGATGCCCTCTGTCCCCACTCTGATGCCCTCTGTCCCCTCTCTCTGATGCCCTCTGTCCCCACTCTCCGATGCCCTCTGTCCCCTCTCTCTGATGCCCTCTGTCCCCACTCTGATGCCCTCTGTCCCCTCTCTCTGATGCCCTCTGTCCCCTCTCTCTGATGCCCTCTGTCCTCACTCGATGCCCTCTGTCCCCTCTCTCTGATGCCCTCTGTCCCCTCTCTCTGATGCCCTCTGTCCCCACTCTCCGATGCCCTCTGTCTCCTCTCTCTGACGCCCTCTGTCCCCTCTCTCCGATGCCCTCTGTCCCCACTCTCCGATGCCCTCTGTCCCCTCTCTCTGATGCCCTCTGTCCCCTCTCTCTGATGCCCTCTGTCCCCACTCTCCGATGCCCTGTGTACTCCACTTTCTGATGCCCTCTGTCCCCTCTCTCCGACGCCCTCTGTCCCCTCTCTCTGATGCCCTCTGTCCCCACTCCGATACCTTCTGTCCCCTCTCTCCGATGCCCTCTGTCCCCACTCTCTGATGCCCTCTGTCCCCACTCTCTGATGCCCTCTGTCCCCTCTCTCCGATGCCCTCTGTCTCCTCTCTCTGACGCCCTCTGCCCCCATTCTCCGACGCCCTCTGCCCCCATTCTCCGATGCCCTCTGCCCCCATTCTCCGATGCCCTCTGCCCCATTCTCTGATGCCCTGTGAACCCCATTCTCTGATGCCCTGTGTACCCGGCCCACCACAAGCAGCGACAGTACCTGAGAAGCCTACAGCGCAGTCCATGTTGAATCTCTCAGTTAGAAGGCAGGCGAGGGCCGCTTTGATCGACAGGTAGGTGAGGCCTGTCAGGATGCCAAAGGTGAAGGTGGAGAACATGAACCGGGCACTGCCAATCCTGCGCTCCATCCTGCTGCCCTTCCAGACCAGGGAGGCCATGTTGAAGCCCAGGTGGTCGACGTCAATGTGGTGCAGGGGTGCCAGGAGGAGGCGCTGCCACTCGCAGGAGTAGAAGGTGGTGTTGACACTGAGGCAAACCTCTGCCACGTTGAGTTCCGGGGCAAGGAATATGAACATGTTGAGGATGATGATGGCCAGGGTGATGGGGGGAATTCCCTTTGTTTCAATGAAGAGCAGGATGATGAAGATTATGTAGCTGCCCAGTAATTCCTCCATTGAACATTTTCTGACGCTGCTTGACGCCGGAGATGTCGGGCTATATTCCCTCAGTGCCCTTTGTAACAGTCCAGAGTCTGCACGGGAAAGATAGATTGCGCTATTCAAACAGGGGAACGCCGTGAAGAATGGAGCCATCTCGGGCTGAGAGAAAGGCTTTTTTCAGGGTGACCTGCCGCGCCTCACACAACGACAGCCAACTTCCTTCCCATGTGGGACAGCATATTGTGCACAGCAAGATCCCACCAGCGGCAGCCCTTTCCTTTCTCTGGCTTAATGAGGGGAGCGCTGGCCCAAGACCCTGGGGAGAACTCCCCTGCCCTCCGTCATACAACGCCAAGGGAGACAGGGCCTTGGCAAGGCTTCACCCAACAAGAGGGCACCTCCGGCTCCCTCGCTCCTCCTCACCGCACCCAACCCCAATGCCAGTGCTTCTCCTGCTACACTGGGAGGGTGTCGGCCTGGATTAAGGCAGTGGGTTTGCCCCGGGAGTGTAAACTAACAACAGGAGGCGGTGGAAACCAACAACAGGACAAAAAACCCCCACCCATCTCTGTCTGTACAGAACCTGGGCAGGTTTGGAACCAATAATCCCCATGGTCACTGAGATGACACTCTGAACACATCAACAAGGCCAAGGTAAACTCATCAATCTCCAGCCAGGTCTCCGCTCATCTGCTGCTGTAAACATGTCCACACGCAGGACTCTGTCAGCTCCAGACTCGCCTTTTCCAACACTCGTCAGGTCCACTTCCATTTGCAACAGTTGGATAGTTCAGCACATCAAAAAACTCTGTCCTTACTCACACACACACCATCCAAGTTCTGTTCTAACTCACACTCACACCATCCAAACTCTGTCCTTACTCACACTCACACCATCCAAAAATCTGTCATTACTCACACTCACATCATCCAAACTCTGTCCTTACTCACACTCACACCATCCAAACTCTGTCCTTAGTCACACTCACACCATCCAAACTCTGTCATTACTCACAATCACACCATCCAAAACTCTGTCCAAACTCATACTCACACCATCCAAACACTGTTCTAACTCACACTCACATCATCCAAACTCTGTCCTTACTCACACTCACATCATCCAAACTCTGTCCTCACTCACACTCACACCATCCAAACTCTGTCCTTACTCACACTCACATCACCCAAACTCTGTCCTTACTCACACACACATCATCCGAACTCTGTCCTTACTCACACTCACACCATCCAAACTCTGTACTTAATCACACTCACACCATCCAAACACTGTCCTTACTCACACTCACACCATTCAAACTCTGTCCTTACTCACACTCACACCATCCAAACTCTGTCCTTACTCAAACTCACAACATTCAAACTCTGTCCTTACTCACACTCACACCATCCAAACTCTGTACTTAATCACACTCACACCATCCAAACTCTGTCCTTACTCACACTCACACCATCCAAACTCTGTCCTTACTCACACACACATCATCCGAACTCTGTCCTTACTCACACTCACACCATTCAAACTCTGTCCTTACTCACACTCACACCATCCAAACTCTGTCCTTCCTCACACTCACACCATCCAAACTCTGTCCTTACTCACACTCACACCATCCAAACTCTGTCCTTACTCACACTCACAACATCCAAAATCTGTCCTTACTCACACTCACAACATCCAAATTCAGTCCTTACTCACACTCACACCATCTAAACTCTGTCCTTACTCACACTCACACCATCCAAACTCTGTCCTTACTCACACTCACAACATCCAAAACTCTGTCCTTACTCACACTCACACCATCCAAATTCTGTCCTTAGTCACACTCACACCATCCAAACTCTGTCATTACTCACACTCACACTATCCAAAACTCTGTCCTTACTCATACTCACACCATCCAAACACTGTTCTAACTCACAATCACACCATACAGAATCTGTCCTTACTCACACTCACACCATCCAAACTCTGTCCTTACTCATACTCACACCATCCAAACTCTGTCCTTACTCACACTCACATCATCCAAACTCTGTCCTCACTCACACTCACACCATCCAAACTCTGTCCTTACTCACACTCACATCACCCAAACTCTGTCCTTACTCACACACACATCATCCGAACTCTGTCCTTACTCACACTCACACCATCCAAACTCTGTACTTAATCACACTCACACCATCCAAACACTGTCCTTACTCACACTCACACCATTCAAACTCTGTCCTTACTCACACTCACACCATCCAAACTCTGTCCTTACTCAAACTCACACCATTCAAACTCTGTCCTTACTCACACTCACACCATCCAAACTCTGTACTTAATCACACTCACACCATCCAAACTCTGTCCTTACTCACACTCACACCATCCAAACTCTGTCCTTACTCACACACACATCATCCGAACTCTGTCCTTACTCACACTCACACCATTCAAACTCTGTCCTTACTCACACTCACACCATCCAAACTCTGTCCTTCCTCACACTCACACCATCCAAACTCTGTCCTTACTCACACTCACACCATCCAAACTCTGTCCTTACTCACACTCACAACATCCAAAATCTGTCCTTACTCACACTCACAACATCCAAATTCTGTCCTTACTCACACTCACACCATCCAAACTCTGTCCTTACTCACACTCACACCATCCAAACTCTGTCCTTACTCACACTCACAACATCCAAAACTCTGTCCTTACTCACACTCACACCATCCAAATTCTGTCCTTAGTCACACTCACACCATCCAAACTCTGTCATTACTCACACTCACACTATCCAAAACTCTGTCCTTACTCATACTCACACCATCCAAACACTGTTCTAACTCACAATCACACCATACAGAATCTGTCCTTACTCACACTCACACCATCCAAACTCTGTCCTTACTCATACTCACACCATCCAAACTCTGTCCTTACTCACACTCACATCATCCAAACTCTGTCCTTACTCATACTCACACCATCCAAACTCTGTCCTTACTCAGACTCACACAATCCAAACTCTGTCCTTACTCACACTCACACCATCCAAACTCTGTCCTTACTCACACTCACACAATTGAAACTCTGTCCTTACTCACACTCACACCATCCAAACCCTGTCCTTACTCACACGCACACCATCCAAACTCTGTCCTTACTCACACTCACACCATCCAAACTCTGTACTTACTCACACTCACACCATCCAAACTCTGTCCTTACTCACACTCACACCATCCAAAACTCTGCCCTTACTCACACTCACACCATCCAAAACTCTGTCCTTAAACACACTTACAACATCCAAACTCTGTCCTTACTCACACTCGCACCATCCAAACTCTGTCCTTACTCACACTCACACCATCCAAAATCTGTCCTTACTCACATTCACACCATCCAAATCTGTCCTTACTCACACTCACACCATCTAAACTCTGTCCTTACTCACACTCACACCATCCAAAACTCTGTCCTTACTCAGACTCACACCATCCAAAACTCTGTCCTTATTCAGACTCACACCATCCAAAACTCTGTCCTTACTCACACTCACACCATCCAAACTCTGTCCTTACTCACACCATCCAAAACTCTGTCCTTACTCACACTCACACCATCCAAACTCTGTCCTTACTCACACCATCCAAAACTCTGTCCTTACTCACACTCACACCATCCAAACTCTGTTCTTACTCACACTCACACCATCCAGAATCTGTCATTACTCACACTCACACTATCCAAAACTCTGTCCTTACACACACTCACATCATCGAAACTCTGTCCTTACTCACACTCACACCATCCAAACTCTGTCCTTACTCACACTCACACCATCCAAACTCTGTCCTTACTCACACCATCCAAAACTCTGTCCTTACTC
This sequence comes from Carcharodon carcharias, assembly GCF_017639515.1. Lineage (NCBI taxonomy): Eukaryota > Metazoa > Chordata > Chondrichthyes > Lamniformes > Lamnidae > Carcharodon > Carcharodon carcharias. The sequence continues at coordinate 3,935,853 of NW_024470690.1, forward strand.
ACACTCACACCATCCAAACTCTGTCCTTACTCACACCATCCAAAACTCTGTCCTTACTCACACTCACACCATCCAAACTCTGTTCTTACTCACACTCACACCATCCAGAATCTGTCATTACTCACACTCACACTATCCAAAACTCTGTCCTTACACACACTCACATCATCGAAACTCTGTCCTTACTCACACTCACACCATCCAAACTCTGTCCTTACTCACACTCACACCATCCAACCTCTGTCCTTACTCACACTCACACCATCCAAAATCTGCCCTTACTCATGCTCACACCATCCAAACTATGGCCTTACTAACAAGCTCAGCATCCAAACACTGTCCTTACTCACACTCACACCATCCAAACTCTGTCCTTACTCACACTCACACCATCCAAAACTCTGTCCTTACTCACACTCGCACCATCCAAAACTCTGCCCTTACTCACATTCACACCATCTAAAACTCTGTCCTTACTCAGACTCACACCATCCAAACTCTGTCCTTACTCACACTCACACCATCCAAACTCTGTCCTTACTCAGACTCACACAATCCAAACTCTGTACTTACTCACACTCACACAATCCAAAATCTGTCCTTACTCACTCACACCATTCAAACTCTGTCCTTACTCACACTCACACAATTCAAACTCTGTCCTTACTCACACTCACACCATCCAAACTCTGTCCTTACTCACACTCACATCAACCCAACTCTGTCCTTACTCACACTCACACCATCCAAACTCTGTCCTTACTCACACTCACACCATCCAAACTCTGTCCTTACTCACACTCACACCATCCAAACTCTGTCCTTACTCACACTCACACCATCCAAACTCTGTCCTTACTCACACTCACACCATCCAAACTCTGTCCTTACTCACACTCACACCATCCAAACTCTGTACTTACTCACACTCACATCATCCAAAACTCTGTCCTTACTCACACTTACACCATCCAAACTCTGTCCTTACTCACACTCACAACATCCAAACGCTGTCCTTAGTCACACTCACACCATCCAAACTCTGTCCTTACTCACACACACATCAAACACACTCTGTCCTTACTCACACTCACACCATCCACACTCTGTCCTTACTCACACTCACATTATCCAAAACACTGTCCTTACTCACACTCACACCATCCAAACTCTTTCCTTACTCACACTCACACCATCCAAACTCTGTCCTTACTCACACTTAAACCGTCCAAACTCTGTCCTTACTCACACTCACACCATCCAAACTCTGTCCTTACTCACACTCACACCATCCAAACTCTTTCCTTAATCACACTCACACCATCCAAACTCTGTCCTTACTCACACTTAAACCGTCCAAACTCTGTCCTTACTCACACACACACCACCCAAACTCTGTCCTTACTCACACTCACACCATCCAAACTCTGTCCTTACTCACACTCACACCATCAAAAACTCTGTACTTACTCACACTCACAATATCCAAAATCTGTCCTTACTCAAGCTCACACCAATCAAATTTTGTCCTTACTCAAACTCACACCATCCAAACTCTGTCCTTACTCACATTCACACCATACAAAGTCTGTACTTACTCACACTCACATCATCCAAAACACTGTCCTTACTCAAACTCACATCATCCCAACTCGGTCCTTACTCACACTCACACCAGCTAAAACTCTGTCCTTACTCACACTCACAACATCCAAATTCTGTCCTTACTCAAACTCACATCATCCCAAATCTGTCCTTACTCACACTCACACCATCCAAACTCTGTCCTTATTCACACTCACACCATCCAAAACTCTGTCCTAACTCACACTCACACCATCCAAACTCTGTCCTTACTCACACTCACACCAGCTAAAACTCTGTCCTTACATACACTCAAATCATCCAAAATCTGTCCTTATTCACACTCACACCATCCAAGCTCTCTCCTTACTCACACTCAGACCTTCCAAAACTCTGTCCTTACTCACACTCACACCTTTAAAATCTGTCCTTAATCTCACTCACACCATCTAAACTCTGTCCATACAAAAACTCACACCATCCAAAATCTGTCCTTACTCACACTAACACCAAACAAACTCTGTCCTTACTAATACTCACACCATCCAAACTCTGTCCGTACTGAAAGTCACACCACCCAAACTCTGTCCTTAGTCAAGCGCACATCATCCAAACTCTGTCCTTACTCACACTCACACCATCCAAACTCTTTCCTTACTCACACTCACACCATCCAAACTCTGTCCTGACTCACACTCAAACCATACAAACTCTGTCCTTACTCACACTCACACCATCCAAACTCTGTCCATACTCACACTCACACCATCCGAACTCGGTCCTTACTCACACTCACACCATCCAAACTCTGTCCTTACTCACACTCACACCATCCAAACTCTGTCCTTACTCACACTCACACCATCCAAAATCTGTCCTTACTCACACTCACACCATCCAAACTCTGTCCTTACTCACACTCACATCATCCGAACTCTGTCCTTACTCACACACACATCATACAAACTCTGCCCTTACTCACACTCACATCATCAAAATTCTGTCCTTACTCACACTCAGAACAACAATACTCTGTCCTTACTCACACTCACACCATCCAAAACTCTGAACTTACTCACACTCACATCATCGAAACTCTGTCCTTGCTCACGCTCACACCATCCAAAATCTGTCCTTACTCACACTCACATCAACCCAACTCTGTCCTTACTCACACTCACATCGTCCGAACTCTGTCCTTACTCACACACACACCATCAAAAACTCGCTCCTAACTCACACTCACACCATCCAAACTCTGTCCTGACTCACACTCACACCATCCAAACTCTGTCCTTACTCACAATCACACCATCCAAACTCTGTCCTTACTCACACTCACACCATCCAAACTCTGTCCTTACTCACACTCACACCATCCAAACTCTGTCCTTACTCACACTCACACCATCCAAACTCAGTCCTTACTCACACTCACATCATCCAAACTCTGTCCTTACTCACACTCACACCATCCAAAATCTGTCTTTACTCACACTCACATCAACCCAACTCTGTCCTTACTCACATTCACATCATCCGAACTCTGTCCTTACTAACACTCACACCATCCAAACTCTGTCCTTACTCACACTCACATCATCCAAACTCTGTCCTTACTCACACTCACACCATCCAAACTCTGTCCTTACTCACATCACATCATCCAAATTCTGTCCTTACTCAGACTCACACCATCCTAACTCTGTCCTTACTCTCACTCACACCATCTAAACTCTGTCCATACAAAAACTCACACCATCCAAATTCTGTCCTTACTCACACTAACACCAACCAAACTCTGTCCTTACTAACACTCACATCGTCCAAAACTCTGTCCTTACTAATACTCACACCATCCAAAACTCTGTCCGTACTGAAAGTCACACCACCCAAACTCTGTCCTTAGTCAAGCTCACATCATTCAAACTCTGTCCTTACTCACACTCACACCATCCAAACTCTTTCCTTACTCACACTCACACCATCCAAACTCTGTCCTGACTCATACTCAAACCATACAAACTCTGTCCGTAATCACACTCACACCATCCAAACTCTGTCCTTACTCACACTCACACCATTGAAACTCTGTCCTTACTCACACTCACACCATCCAAACTCTGTCCTTATTCACACTCACACCATCCAAACTCTGTCCTTACTCACACTCACACCATCCAAACGCTGTCCTTAGTCACACTCACATCATCCAAACTCTGTCCTTACTCACACACACATCAAACACACTCTGTCCTTACTCACACTCACACCATCCACACTCTGTCCTTACTCATACTCACATTATCCAAAACACTGTCCTTACTCAAACTCACATCATCCAAACTCTGTCCTTACTCACACTCACACCATCCAAACTCTTTCCTTACTCACACTCACACCATCCATCTCTGTCCTTACTCACACTTAAACCGTCCAAACTCTGTCCTTACTCACACTCACACCATCCAAACTCTGTCCTTACTCACACTCACACCATCCAAACTCTTTCCTTAATCACACTCACACCATCCAAACTCTGTCCTTACTCACACTTAAACCGTCCAAACTCTGTCCTTACTCACACACACACCACCCAAACTCTGTCCTTACTCACACTCACACCATCCAAACTCTGTCCTTACTCACACTCACACCATCAAAAACTCTGTACTTACTCACACTCACAATATCCAAAATCTGTCCTTACTCAAGCTCACACCAATCAAATTTTGTCCTTACTCAAACTCACACCATCCAAACTCTGTCCTTACTCACATTCACACCATACAAAGTCTGTACTTACTCACACTCACATCATCCAAAACACTGTCCTTACTCAAACTCACATCATCCCAACTCGGTCCTTACTCTCACTCACACCAGCTAAAACTCTGTCCTTCCTCACACTCACACCATCCAAAGTCTTTCCTTACTCACACTCACACCAGCTAAAACTCTGTCCTTACATACACTCAAATCATCCAAAATCTGTCCTTATTCACACTCACACCATCCAAACTCTCTCCTTACTCACACTCACACCATCCAAAACGCTGACCTTACACTCACACCATTAAAATCTGTCATTAATCTCACTCACACCATCTAAACTCAGTCCATACAAAAACTCACACCATCCAAATTCTGTCCTTACTCACACTAACACCAACCAAACTCTGTCCTTACTCACACTCACATCGTCCAAAACTCTGTCCTTACTAATACTCACACCATCCAAAACTCTGTCCATACTGAAAGTCACACCACCCAAACTCTGTCCTTAGTCAAGCTCACATCATCCAAACTCTGTCCTTACTCACACTCACACCATCCAAACTCTTTCCTTACTCACACTCACACCATCCAAACTCTGTCCTGACTCATACTCAAACCATACAAACTCTGTCCGTAATCACACTCACACCATCCAAACTCTGTCCTTACTCACACTCACACCATTCAAACTCTGTCCTTACTCACACTCACACCATCCAAAGTCTTCCTTACTCACACTCACACTATCCAAAACACTGTCCTTACACACACTCACATCATCGAAACTCTGTCCTTACTCACACTCACACCATCCAAACTCTGTCCTTACTCACACTCACACCATCCAACCTCTGTCCTTACTCACACTCACACCATCCAAAATCTGCCCTTACTCATGCTCACACCATCCAAACTATGGCCTTACTAACAAGCTCACCATCCAAACACTGTCCTTACTCACACTCACACCATCCAAACTCTGTCCTTACTCACACTCACACCATCCAAAACTCTGTCCTTACTCACACTCGCACCATCCAAAACTCTGCCCTTACTCACATTCACACCATCTAAAACTCTGTCCTTACTCAGACTCACACCATCCAAACTCTGTCCTTACTCACACTCACACCATCCAAACTCTGTCCTTACTCAGACTCACACAATCCAAACTCTGTACTTACTCACACTCACACAATCCAAAATCTGTCCTTACTCACTCACACCATTCAAACTCTGTCCTTACTCACACTCACACAATTCAAACTCTGTCCTTACTCACACTCACACCATCCAAACTCTGTCCTTACTCACACTCACATCAACCCAACTCTGTCCTTACTCACACTCACACCATCCAAACTCTGTCCTTACTCACACTCACACCATCCAAACTCTGTCCTTACTCACACTCACACCATCCAAACTCTGTCCTTACTCACACTCACACCATCCAAACTCTGTCCTTACTCACACTCACACCATCCAAACTCTGTCCTTACTCACACTCACACCATCCAAACTCTGTACTTACTCACACTCACATCATCCAAAACTCTGTCCTTACTCACACTTACACCATCCAAACTCTGTCCTTACTCACACTCACAACATCCAAACGCTGTCCTTAGTCACACTCACACCATCCAAACTCTGTCCTTACTCACACACACATCAAACACACTCTGTCCTTACTCACACTCACACCATCCACACTCTGTCCTTACTCACACTCACATTATCCAAAACACTGTCCTTACTCACACTCACACCATCCAAACTCTTTCCTTACTCACACTCACACCATCCAAACTCTGTCCTTACTCACACTTAAACCGTCCAAACTCTGTCCTTACTCACACTCACACCATCCAAACTCTGTCCTTACTCACACTCACACCATCCAAACTCTTTCCTTAATCACACTCACACCATCCAAACTCTGTCCTTACTCACACTTAAACCGTCCAAACTCTGTCCTTACTCACACACACACCACCCAAACTCTGTCCTTACTCACACTCACACCATCCAAACTCTGTCCTTACTCACACTCACACCATCAAAAACTCTGTACTTACTCACACTCACAATATCCAAAATCTGTCCTTACTCAAGCTCACACCAATCAAATTTTGTCCTTACTCAAACTCACACCATCCAAACTCTGTCCTTACTCACATTCACACCATACAAAGTCTGTACTTACTCACACTCACATCATCCAAAACACTGTCCTTACTCAAACTCACATCATCCCAACTCGGTCCTTACTCACACTCACACCAGCTAAAACTCTGTCCTTACTCACACTCACAACATCCAAATTCTGTCCTTACTCAAACTCACATCATCCCAAATCTGTCCTTACTCACACTCACACCATCCAAACTCTGTCCTTATTCACACTCACACCATCCAAAACTCTGTCCTAACTCACACTCACACCATCCAAACTCTGTCCTTACTCACACTCACACCAGCTAAAACTCTGTCCTTACATACACTCAAATCATCCAAAATCTGTCCTTATTCACACTCACACCATCCAAGCTCTCTCCTTACTCACACTCAGACCTTCCAAAACTCTGTCCTTACTCACACTCACACCTTTAAAATCTGTCCTTAATCTCACTCACACCATCTAAACTCTGTCCATACAAAAACTCACACCATCCAAAATCTGTCCTTACTCACACTAACACCAAACAAACTCTGTCCTTACTCATACTCAAATCGTCCAAAACTCTGTCCTTACTCACACTCACACCATCCAAACTCTGTCCTTACTCACACTCACATCGTCCAAAACTCCGTCCTTACTAATACTCACACCATCCAAACTCTGTCCGTACTGAAAGTCACACCACCCAAACTCTGTCCTTAGTCAAGCGCACATCATCCAAACTCTGTCCTTACTCACACTCACACCATCCAAACTCTTTCCTTACTCACACTCACACCATCCAAAACTCTGTCCGTACTGAAAGTCACACCACCCAAACTCTGTCCTTAGTCAAGCTCACATCATCCAAACTCTGTCCTTACTCACACCATCCAAACTCTTTCCTTACTCACACTCACACCATCCAAACTCTGTCCTGACTCATACTCAAACCATACAAACTCTGTCCGTAATCACACTCACACCATCCAAGCTCTGTCCTTACTCACACTCACACCATTCAAACTCTGTCCTTACTCACACTCACACCATCCAAACTCTGTCCTTATTCACACTCACACCATCCAAACTCTGTCCTTACTCACACTCACACCATCCAAACGCTGTCCTTACTCAGACTCACACAATCCAAACTCTGTACTTACTCACACTCACACAATCCAAAATCTGTCCTTACTCACTCACACCATTCAAACTCTGTCCTTACTCACACTCACACAATTCAAACTCTGTCCTTACTCACACTCACACCATCCAAACTCTGTCCTTACTCACACTCACATCAACCCAACTCTGTCCTTACTCACACTCACACCATCCAAACTCTGTCCTTACTCACACTCACACCATCCAAACTCTGTCCTTACTCACACTCACACCATCCAAACTCTGTCCTTACTCACACTCACACCATCCAAACTCTGTCCTTACTCACACTCACACCATCCAAACTCTGTCCTTACTCACACTCACACCATCCAAACTCTGTACTTACTCACACTCACATCATCCAAAACTCTGTCCTTACTCACACTTACACCATCCAAACTCTGTCCTTACTCACACTCACAACATCCAAACGCTGTCCTTAGTCACACTCACACCATCCAAACTCTGTCCTTACTCACACACACATCAAACACACTCTGTCCTTACTCACACTCACACCATCCACACTCTGTCCTTACTCACACTCACATTATCCAAAACACTGTCCTTACTCACACTCACACCATCCAAACTCTTTCCTTACTCACACTCACACCATCCAAACTCTGTCCTTACTCACACTTAAACCGTCCAAACTCTGTCCTTACTCACACTCACACCATCCAAACTCTGTCCTTACTCACACTCACACCATCCAAACTCTTTCCTTAATCACACTCACACCATCCAAACTCTGTCCTTACTCACACTTAAACCGTCCAAACTCTGTCCTTACTCACACACACACCACCCAAACTCTGTCCTTACTCACACTCACACCATCCAAACTCTGTCCTTACTCACACTCACACCATCAAAAACTCTGTACTTACTCACACTCACAATATCCAAAATCTGTCCTTACTCAAGCTCACACCAATCAAATTTTGTCCTTACTCAAACTCACACCATCCAAACTCTGTCCTTACTCACATTCACACCATACAAAGTCTGTACTTACTCACACTCACATCATCCAAAACACTGTCCTTACTCAAACTCACATCATCCCAACTCGGTCCTTACTCACACTCACACCAGCTAAAACTCTGTCCTTACTCACACTCACAACATCCAAATTCTGTCCTTACTCAAACTCACATCATCCCAAATCTGTCCTTACTCACACTCACACCATCCAAACTCTGTCCTTATTCACACTCACACCATCCAAAACTCTGTCCTAACTCACACTCACACCATCCAAACTCTGTCCTTACTCACACTCACACCAGCTAAAACTCTGTCCTTACATACACTCAAATCATCCAAAATCTGTCCTTATTCACACTCACACCATCCAAGCTCTCTCCTTACTCACACTCAGACCTTCCAAAACTCTGTCCTTACTCACACTCACACCTTTAAAATCTGTCCTTAATCTCACTCACACCATCTAAACTCTGTCCATACAAAAACTCACACCATCCAAAATCTGTCCTTACTCACACTAACACCAAACAAACTCTGTCCTTACTAATACTCACACCATCCAAACTCTGTCCGTACTGAAAGTCACACCACCCAAACTCTGTCCTTAGTCAAGCGCACATCATCCAAACTCTGTCCTTACTCACACTCACACCATCCAAACTCTTTCCTTACTCACACTCACACCATCCAAACTCTGTCCTGACTCACACTCAAACCATACAAACTCTGTCCTTACTCACACTCACACCATCCAAACTCTGTCCATACTCACACTCACACCATCCGAACTCGGTCCTTACTCACACTCACACCATCCAAACTCTGTCCTTACTCACACTCACACCATCCAAACTCTGTCCTTACTCACACTCACACCATCCAAAATCTGTCCTTACTCACACTCACACCATCCAAACTCTGTCCTTACTCACACTCACATCATCCGAACTCTGTCCTTACTCACACACACATCATACAAACTCTGCCCTTACTCACACTCACATCATCAAAATTCTGTCCTTACTCACACTCAGAACAACAATACTCTGTCCTTACTCACACTCACACCATCCAAAACTCTGAACTTACTCACACTCACATCATCGAAACTCTGTCCTTGCTCACGCTCACACCATCCAAAATCTGTCCTTACTCACACTCACATCAACCCAACTCTGTCCTTACTCACACTCACATCGTCCGAACTCTGTCCTTACTCACACACACACCATCAAAAACTCGCTCCTAACTCACACTCACACCATCCAAACTCTGTCCTGACTCACACTCACACCATCCAAACTCTGTCCTTACTCACAATCACACCATCCAAACTCTGTCCTTACTCACACTCACACCATCCAAACTCTGTCCTTACTCACACTCACACCATCCAAACTCTGTCCTTACTCACACTCACACCATCCAAACTCAGTCCTTACTCACACTCACATCATCCAAACTCTGTCCTTACTCACACTCACACCATCCAAAATCTGTCTTTACTCACACTCACATCAACCCAACTCTGTCCTTACTCACATTCACATCATCCGAACTCTGTCCTTACTAACACTCACACCATCCAAACTCTGTCCTTACTCACACTCACATCATCCAAACTCTGTCCTTACTCACACTCACACCATCCAAACTCTGTCCTTACTCACATCACATCATCCAAATTCTGTCCTTACTCAGACTCACACCATCCTAACTCTGTCCTTACTCTCACTCACACCATCTAAACTCTGTCCATACAAAAACTCACACCATCCAAATTCTGTCCTTACTCACACTAACACCAACCAAACTCTGTCCTTACTAACACTCACATCGTCCAAAACTCTGTCCTTACTAATACTCACACCATCCAAAACTCTGTCCGTACTGAAAGTCACACCACCCAAACTCTGTCCTTAGTCAAGCTCACATCATTCAAACTCTGTCCTTACTCACACTCACACCATCCAAACTCTTTCCTTACTCACACTCACACCATCCAAACTCTGTCCTGACTCATACTCAAACCATACAAACTCTGTCCGTAATCACACTCACACCATCCAAACTCTGTCCTTACTCACACTCACACCATTGAAACTCTGTCCTTACTCACACTCACACCATCCAAACTCTGTCCTTATTCACACTCACACCATCCAAACTCTGTCCTTACTCACACTCACACCATCCAAACGCTGTCCTTAGTCACACTCACATCATCCAAACTCTGTCCTTACTCACACACACATCAAACACACTCTGTCCTTACTCACACTCACACCATCCACACTCTGTCCTTACTCATACTCACATTATCCAAAACACTGTCCTTACTCAAACTCACATCATCCAAACTCTGTCCTTACTCACACTCACACCATCCAAACTCTTTCCTTACTCACACTCACACCATCCATCTCTGTCCTTACTCACACTTAAACCGTCCAAACTCTGTCCTTACTCACACTCACACCATCCAAACTCTGTCCTTACTCACACTCACACCATCCAAACTCTTTCCTTAATCACACTCACACCATCCAAACTCTGTCCTTACTCACACTTAAACCGTCCAAACTCTGTCCTTACTCACACACACACCACCCAAACTCTGTCCTTACTCACACTCACACCATCCAAACTCTGTCCTTACTCACACTCACACCATCAAAAACTCTGTACTTACTCACACTCACAATATCCAAAATCTGTCCTTACTCAAGCTCACACCAATCAAATTTTGTCCTTACTCAAACTCACACCATCCAAACTCTGTCCTTACTCACATTCACACCATACAAAGTCTGTACTTACTCACACTCACATCATCCAAAACACTGTCCTTACTCAAACTCACATCATCCCAACTCGGTCCTTACTCTCACTCACACCAGCTAAAACTCTGTCCTTCCTCACACTCACACCATCCAAAGTCTTTCCTTACTCACACTCACACCAGCTAAAACTCTGTCCTTACATACACTCAAATCATCCAAAATCTGTCCTTATTCACACTCACACCATCCAAACTCTCTCCTTACTCACACTCACACCTTCCAAAACGCTGTCCTTACACTCACACCATTAAAATCTGTCCTTAATCTCACTCACACCATCTAAACTCTGTCCATACAAAAACTCACACCATCCAAATTCTGTCCTTACTCACACTAACACCAACCAAACTCTGTCCTTACTCACACTCACATCGTCCAAAACTCTGTCCTTACTAATACTCACACCATCCAAAACTCTGTCCATACTGAAAGTCACACCACCCAAACTCTGTCCTTAGTCAAGCTCACATCATCCAAACTCTGTCCTTACTCACACTCACACCATCCAAACTCTTTCCTTACTCACACTCACACCATCCAAACTCTGTCCTGACTCATACTCAAACCATACAAACTCTGTCCGTAATCACACTCACACCATCCAAACTCTGTCCTTACTCACACTCACACCATTCAAACTCTGTCCTTACTCACACTCACACCATCCAAAGTCTTCCTTACTCACACTCACACCATTCAAACTCTCTCCTTACTCACACTCACACCATCCAAAACTCTTTCCTTACTCATACTAACGTCATCCAAACTCTGTCCTTACTAACACTCACACCATCCAAACTCTGTCCTTACTCACACTCACACCAGCTAAAACTCTGTCCTTACATACACTCAAATCATCCAAAATCTGTCCTTATTCACACTCACACCATCCAAACTCTCTCCTTCTCACACTCAGACCTTCCAAAACTCTGTCCTTACTCACACTCACACCTTTAAAATCTGTCCTTAATCTCACTCACACCATCTAAACTCTGTCCATACAAAAACTCACACCATCCAAAATCTGTCCTTACTCACACTAACACCAAACAAACTCTGTCCTTACTCATACTCAAATCGTCCAAAACTCTGTCCTTACTCACACTCACACCATCCAAACTCTGTCCTTACTCACACTCACATCGTCCAAAACTCCGTCCTTACTAATACTCACACCATCCAAACTCTGTCCGTACTGAAAGTCACACCACCCAAACTCTGTCCTTAGTCAAGCGCACATCATCCAAACTCTGTCCTTACTCACACTCACACCATCCAAACTCTTTCCTTACTCACACTCACACCATCCAAAACTCTGTCCGTACTGAAAGTCACACCACCCAAACTCTGTCCTTAGTCAAGCTCACATCATCCAAACTCTGTCCTTACTCACACCATCCAAACTCTTTCCTTACTCACACTCACACCATCCAAACTCTGTCCTGACTCATACTCAAACCATACAAACTCTGTCCGTAATCACACTCACACCATCCAAGCTCTGTCCTTACTCACACTCACACCATTCAAACTCTGTCCTTACTCACACTCACACCATCCAAACTCTGTCCTTATTCACACTCACACCATCCAAACTCTGTCCTTACTCACACTCACACCATCCAAACGCTGTCCTTAGTCACACTCACATCATCCAAACTCTGTCCTTACTCACACACACATCAAACACACTCTGTCCTTACTCACACTCACACCATCCACACTCTGTCCTTACTCACACTCACATTATCCAAAACACTGTCCTTACTCAAACTCACATCATCCAAACTCTGTCCTTACTCACACTCACACCATCCAAACTCTTTCCTTACTCACACTCACACCATCCAAACTCTGTCCTTACTCACACTTAAACTGTCCAAACTCTGTCCTTACTCACACTCACACCATCCAAACTCTGTCCTTACTCACACTCACACCATCCAAACTCTTTCCTTAATCACACTCACACCATCCAAACTCTGTCCTTACTCACACTTAAACCGTCCAAACTCTGTCCTTACTCACACAGACACCACCCAAACTCTGTCCTTACTCACACTCACACCATCCAAACTCTGTCCTTACTCACACTCACACCATCAAAAACTCTGTACTTACTCACACTCACAATATCCAAAATCTGTCCTTACTCAAGCTCACACCAATCAAATTTTGTCCTTACTCAAACTCACACCATCCAAACTCTGTCCTTACTCACATTCACACCATACAAAGTCTGTACTTACTCACACTCACATCATCCAAAACACTGTCCTTACTCAAACTCACATCATCCCAACTCGGTCCTTACTCTCACTCACACCAGCTAAAACTCTGTCCTTACTCACACTCACACCATCCAAAGTCTTTCCTTACTCACACTCACACCAGCTAAAACTCTGTCCTTACATACACTCAAATCATCCAAAATCTGTCCTTATTCACACTCACACCATCCAAACTCTCTCCTTACTCACACTCACACCTTCCAAAACGCTGTCCTTACACTCACACCATTAAAATCTGTCCTTAATCTCACTCACACCATCTAAACTCTGTCCATACAAAAACTCACACCATCCAATTTCTGTCCTTACTCACACTAACACCAACCAAACTCTGTCCTTACTCACACTCACATCGTCCAAAACTCTGTCCTTACTAATACTCACACCATCCAAAACTCTGTCCATACTGAAAGTCACACCACCCAAACTCTGTCCTTAGTCAAGCTCACATCATCCAAACTCTGTCCTTACTCACACTCACACCATCCAAACTCTTTCCTTACTCACACTCACACCATCCAAACTCTGTCCTGACTCATACTCAAACCATACAAACTCTGTCCGTAATCACACTCACACCATCCAAACTCTGTCCTTACTCACACTCACACCATTCAAACTCTGTCCTTACTCACACTCACACCATCCAAACTCTGTCCTTATTCACACTCACACCATCCAAACTCTGTCCTTACTCACACTCACACCATCCAAAACTCTGTCCTTACTCACACTCACACCATCCAAAGTCTTCCTTACTCACACTCACACCATTCAAACTCTCTCCTTACTCACACTCACACCATCCAAAACTCTTTCCTTACTCACACTAACGTCATCCAAACTCTGTCCTTACTAACACTCACACCGTCCAAACTCTGTCCTTACTAAAACTCACACCGTCCAAAATCTGTCCTTACTCACACTCAAACCATCCAAAACTCTGTCCGTACTGCAAGTCACACCACCCAAACTCTGTCCTTAGTCAAGCTGACATCATCCAAACTCTGTCCTTAATCACACTCACACCATCCAAACTCTTTCCTTACTCACACTCACAATATCCAAAATCTGTCCTTATTCACACTCACACCATCTAAACTCTGTCCTTACTCACACTCACACCATCCAAACTCTGTCCTTACTCACACTCACACCATCCAACATCTGTCCTTACTCACGCTCACACCATCCAAAACTCTGTCCTTACTCACACTCACACCATCAAAAACTCTGTACTTACTCACACTCACAACATCCAAATTCTGTCCTTACTCAAATTCACATCATCCCAACTCTGTCCTTACTCACACTCACACCATCCAAATTCTGTCCTTATTCACACTCACATCATCCAAACTCTGTCCTTACTCACACTCACACCATCCAAAACTCTGTCCTAACTCACACTCACACCATCCAAACTCTGTCCTTACTCACACTCACACCAGCTAAAACTCTGTCCTTACATACACTCAAATCATCCAAAATCTGTCCTTATTCACACCCACACCATCCAAACTCTCTCCTTACTCACACTCAGACCTTCCAAAACTCTGTCCTTACTCACACTCACACCTTTAAAATCTGTCCTTAATCTCACTCACACCATCTAAACTCTGTCCATACAAAAACTCACACCATCCAAAATCTGTCCTTACTCACACTAACATCAAACAAACTCTGTCCTTACTCACACTCACATCGTCCAAAACTCTGTCCTTACTAATACTCAAACCATCCAAACTCTGTCCGTACTGAAAGTCACACCACCCAAACTCTGTCCTTAGTCAAGCGCACATCATCCAAACTCTGTCCTTACTCACACTCACACCATCCAAACTCTTTCCTTACTCACACTCACACCATCCAAACTCTGTCCTGACTCACACTCAAACCATACAAACTCTGTCCTTACTCACACTCACACCATCCAAACTCTGTCCATACTCACACTCACACCATCCGAACTCGGTCCTTACTCACACTCACACCATCCAAACTCTGTCCTTACTCACACTCACACCATCCAAACTCTGTCCTTACTCACACTCACACCATCCAAAATCTGTCCTTACTCACACTCACACCATCCAAACTCTGTCCTTACTCACACTCACATCATCCGAACTCTGTCCTTACTCACACACACATCATACAAACTCTGCCCTTACTCACACTCACATCATCAAAATTCTGTCCTTACTCACACTCAGAACAACAATACTCTGTCCTTACTCACACTCACACCATCCAAAACTCTGAACTTACTCACACTCACATCATCGAAACTCTGTCCTTGCTCACGCTCACACCATCCAAAATCTGTCCTTACTCACACTCACATCAACCCAACTCTGTCCTTACTCACACTCACATCGTCCGAACTCTGTCCTTACTCACACACACACCATCAAAAACTCGCTCCTAACTCACACTCACACCATCCAAACTCTGTCCTGACTCACACTCACACCATCCAAACTCTGTCCTTACTCACAATCACACCATCCAAACTCTGTCCTTACTCACACTCACACCATCCAAACTCTGTCCTTACTCACACTCACACCATCCAAACTCTGTCCTTACTCACACTCACACCATCCAAAATCTGTCCTTACTCACACTCACACCATCCAAACTCTGTCCTTACTCACACTCACACCATCCAAACTCTGTCCTTACTCACACTCACACCATCCAAACTCTGTCCTTACTCACACTCACACCATCCAAAATCTGTCCTTACTCACACTCACATCAACCCAACTCTGTCCTTACTCACATTCACATCATCCGAACTCTGTCTTTACTAACACTCACACCATCCAAACTCTGTCCTTACTCACACTCACATCATCCAAACTCTGTCCTTACTCACACTCACACCATCCAAACTCTGTCCTTACTCACATCACATCATCCAAATTCTGTCCTTACTCACACTCACACCATCCTAACTCTGTCCTTACTCTCACTCACATCGTCCAAAACTCTGTCCTTACTCACACTCACACCATCCAAAGTCTTCCTTACTCACACTCACACCATTCAAACTCTCTCCTTACTCACACTCACACCATCCAAAACTCTTTCCTTACTCACACTAACGTCATCCAAACTCTGTCCTTACTAACACTCACACCGTCCAAACTCTGTCCTTACTAAAACTCACACCGTCCAAAATCTGTCCTTACTCACACTAACACCAACCAAACTCTGTCCTTACTCACACTCACATCGTCCAAAACTCTGTCCTTACTAATACTCACAACATCCAAAACTCTGTCCGTACTGATAGTCACACCACCCAAACTCTGTCCTTAGTCAAGCTCACATCATCCAAACTCTGTCCTTACTCACACTCACACCATCCAAACTCTTTCCTGACTCACACTCACACCATCCAAACTCTGTCCTGACTCATACTCAAACCATACAAACTCTGTCCGTAATCACACTCACACCATCCAAACTCTGTCCTTACTCACACTCACACCATTCAAACTCTGTCCTTACTCACACTCACACCATCCAAACTCTGTCCTTATTCACACTCACACCATCCAAACTCTGTCCTTACTCACACTCACACCATCCAAAACTCTGTCCTTACTCACACTCACACCATCCAAAGTCTTCCTTACTCACACTCACACCATTCAAACTCTCTCCTTACTCACACTCACACCATCCAAAACTCTTTCCTTACTCACACTAACGTCATCCAAACTCTGTCCTTACTAACACTCACACCGTCCAAACTCTGTCCTTACTAAAACTCACACCGTCCAAAATCTGTCCTTACTCACACTCGAACCATCCAAAACTCTGTCCGTACTGCAAGTCACACCACCCAAACTCTGTCCTTAGTCAAGCTGACATCATCCAAACTCTGTCCTTATTCACACTCACACCATCTAAACTCTGTCCTTACTCACACTCACACCATCCAAACTCTGTCCTTACTCACACTCACACCATTCAACATCTGTCCTTACTCACGCTCACACCATCCAAACTCTGTCCTTACTCACACTCACATCATCCAAACTCTGTCCTTACTCACACTCACACCATCCAAACTCTGTCCTTACTCACATCACATCATCCAAATTCTGTCCTTACTCACACTCACACCATCCTAACTCTGTCCTTACTCTCACTCACACCATCTAAACTCTGTCCATACAAAAACTCACACCATCCAAACTCTGTCCTTACTCACACTCACATCATCCGAACTCTGTCCTTACTCACACACACATCATACAAACTCTGCCCTTACTCACAATCACATCATCAAAATTCTGTCCTTACTCACACTCAGAACAACAATACTCTGTCCTTACTCACTCTCACACCATCCAAAACTCTGAACTTACTCACACTCACATCATCGAAACTCTGTCCTTGCTCACGCTCACACCATCCAAAATCTGTTTTTACTCACACTCACATCAACCCAACTCTGTCCTTACTCATACTCACATCGTCCGAATTCTGTCCTTACTCACACACACACCATCCAAAACTCGCTCCTAACTCACACTCACACCATCCAAACTCTGTCCTGACTCACACTCACATCATCCAAAATCTGTCCTTACGCCCACTCACACCATCCAAACTCTGTACTTAGTCACACAGCATTGAAACTCTGTCCTTTCTCACACTCACATCATCCAAATAATTTCCTTACTCACACTCACAACATCCAAACTCTGTCCTTACTCACACTAACACCATCCAAAACTCTGTCCTTACTCACACTCACATCACCCAAATTCTGTCCTTACTCACACTCACACCATCCAAATCTCTGTCCTTACTCACACTCACACCATCCAAACTCTGTCCTTACTCACACTCACACCATCCAAACTCTGTTCTTACTCAGACTCACACCATCCAAACTCTGTCCTTACTCACACTCACACCATCCAAACTCTGTCCTTACTCACACTCACACCATCCAAACTCTGTCCTTACTCACACTCACACGTCCAAAACACTGTCCTTACTCACACTCACATCATCCAAAATTCTGTCGTTACTCACACACACACCATCCAAAATTCTGTCCTTACTCACACTCACACCATCCAAACTCTGTCCTTACTCACACTCACACCATCCAAACTCTGTCCTTACTCACACTCACACCATTCAAACTCTGTCCTTACTCACACTCACACCATCCAAACTCTGTCCTTACTCACGCTCACACCATCCAAACTCTGTCCTTACTCACACTCACACCATCCAAACTCTGTCCTTACTCACACTCACACCATCAAAAACTCTGTCCTTACTCACACTCACACCATCCAAAACTCTGTCCTTACTCACACTCACACCATTCAAACTCTGTCCTTACTTTCAATCACACCATCCAAACTCTGTCCTTACGCACACTCACAGCATCCAATCTCTATCCTTACTCACACTCACAAAATCCAAACTCTGTCCTTACTCACACTCACACCATCCAAACTCTGTCCTTACTCACACACACATCATCCAAAACTCTTTCGTTACTCACACACACACCATTCAAAATTCTGTCCTAACTCACACTCACACCATCCAAACTCTGTCCTTACTCACACTCACACCATCCAAACTCTGTCCTTACTCACACTCACACCATCAAAAACTCTGTCCTTACTCACACTCACACCATCCAAAACTCTGTCCTTACTCACACTCACACCATTCAAACTCTGTCCTTACTTTCACTCACACCATCCAAACTCTGTCCTTACTCACACTCACACCATCAAAAACTCTGTCCTTACTCACACTCACACCATCCAAACGCTGTCCTTACTCACACTCACACCATCCAAACTCGGTCCTTACTCATACTGACACCATCCAAACTCTGTCCTTACTCACACTCACACCATGCAAGGTCTGTCCTTACTCAAACTCACACCATCCAAACTCTGTCCTTACTCACACTCACACCATCCAAACTCGGTCCTTACTCACTCTCACATCATTCAAACTCTGTCCTTACTCAAACTCACGTCATCCACACTCTGTCCTTACTCACACTCACACCATCCAAACTCTCTCCTTACTCACACTCACACCATCCAAACTCTGTCCTTACTCACACTCACACCATCCAAACTCTGTCCTTACTCACACTCACATCATCCAAAATCTGTCCTTACGCCCACTCACACCATCCAAACTCTGTACTTAGTCACACAGCATTGAAACTCTGTCCTTTCTCACACTCACATCATCGAAATAATTTCCTTACTCACACTCACAACATCCAAACTCTGTCCTTACTAACACTAACACCATCCAAAACTCTGTCCTTACTCACACTCACATCATCCAAATTCTGTCCTTACTCACACTCACACCATCCAAATCTCTGTCCTTACTCACACTCACACCATCCAAACTCTGTCCTTACTCACACTCACACCATCCAAACTCTGTCCTTACTCACACTCACACCATCCAAACTCTGTCCTTACTCACACTCACACCATCCAAACTCTGTCCTTACTCACACTCACACCATCCAAACTCTGTCCTTACTCACACTCACACCATCCAAAACACTGTCCTTACTCACACTCACATCATCCAAAATTCTGTCGTTACTCACACACACACCATCCAAAATTCTGTCCTAACTCACACTCACACCATCCAAACTCTGTCCTTACTCACGCTCACACCATTCAATCTCTGTCCTTACTCCCACTCATACCATTCAAACTCGGTCCTTACTCACACTCACCCCATCAAAACTCTGTCCTTACTCACACTCACACCATCCAAATTATTTCCTTACTCACACTCACAACATCAAAACTCTTTCCTTACTCACTCTCACACCATCCAAACTCTGTCCTTACATTCAGATCATCCAAAACTCGGTCCTTACTCACACTCACACCAACCAAATCTCTGTCCTTAATCACACTCACACCATCCAAACTCCGTCCTTAATCACATTCGTACCATCCAAAACTCTGTCCTTATTCACACTCACACCATCCAAACTCTGTCCTTACTCACACTCACACCATCCAAACTCTGTCCTTACTCACACTCACACTTTCCAAACTCTGTCCTTACTCACACTCACACCATCCAAACTCTGTCCTTACTCACACTCACACCATCCAAACTCTGTCCTTACTCACACTCACACTTTCCAAACTCTGTCCTTACTCACACTCACACCATCCAAACTCTGTCCTTACTCACACTCACACCATCCAAACTCTGTCATTACTCACACTCACCCCATCCAAAACACTGTCCTTACTCACACTCACATCATCCAAAATTCTGTCGTTACTCACACACACACCATCCAAAATTCTGTCCTAACTCACACTCACACCATCCAAACTCTGTCCTTACTCACGCTCACACCATCCAAACTCTGTCCTTACTCACACTCACACCATCCAAACTCGGTCCTTACTCATACTCACACCATCCAAACACTGTCCTTACACTCACACCATGCAAGGTCTGTCCTTACTCAAACTCACACCATCCAAACTCTGTCCTTACTGACACTCACACCATCCAAACTCGGTCCTTACTCACTCTCACATCATTCAAACTCTGTCCTTACTCAAACTCACGTCATCCACACTCTGTCCTTTCTCACACTCACACCATCCAAACTCTGTACTTACTCACACTCACACCATCCAAACTCTGCCCTTACTCACGCTCACATCATCCAACACTCTGTCGTTTCTCACACACTCACCATCCAAAATTCTGTCCTAACTCACACTCACACCTTCCAAACTCTGTCCTTACTCACACTCACACCATCCGAACTCTGTCCTTACTCACACTCACACCATCCAAACTCTGTCCTTACTCACACTCACATCATCCAAAATCTGTCCTTACGCCCACTCACACCATCCAAACTCTGTACTTAGTCACACAGCATTGAAACTCTGTCCTTTCTCACACTCACATCATCCAAATAATTTCCTTACTCACACTCACAACATCCAAACTCTGTCCTTACTCACACTAACACCATCCAAAACTCTGTCCTTACTCACACTCACATCATCCAAATTCTGTCCTTACTCACACTCACACCATCCAAATCTCTGTCCTTACTCACACTCACACCATCCAAACTCTGTCCTTACTCACACTCACACCATCCAAACTCTGTTCTTACTCAGACTCACACCATCCAAACTCTGTCCTTACTCACACTCACACCATCCAAACTCTGTCCTTACTCACACTCACACCATCCAAACTCTGTCCTTACTCACACTCACACGTCCAAAACACTGTCCTTACTCACACTCACATCATCCAAAATTCTGTCGTTACTCACACACACACCATCCAAAATTCTGTCCTTACTCACACTCACACCATCCAAACTCTGTCCTTACTCACACTCACACCATCCAAACTCTGTCCTTACTCACACTCACACCATTCAAACTCTGTCCTTACTCACACTCACACCATCCAAACTCTGTCCTTACTCACGCTCACACCATCCAAACTCTGTCCTTACTCACACTCACACCATCCAAACTCTGTCCTTACTCACACTCACACCATCAAAAACTCTGTCCTTACTCACACTCACACCATCCAAAACTCTGTCCTTACTCACACTCACACCATTCAAACTCTGTCCTTACTTTCAATCACACCATCCAAACTCTGTCCTTACTCACACTCACACCATCAAAAACTCTGGCCTTACTCACACTCACAAAATCCAAACACTGTCCTTACTCACACTCACACCATCCAAACTCGGTCCTTACTCATACTCACACCATCCAAACTCTGTCCTTACTCACACTCACACCATGCAAGGTCTGTCCTTACTCAAACTCACACCATCCAAACTCTGTCCTTACTCACACTCACACCATCCAAACTCGGTCCTTACTCACTCTCACATCATTCAAACTCTGTCCTTACTCAAACTCACGTCATCCACACTCTGTCCTTACTTACATTCACACCATCCAAACTCTGTACTTACTCACACTCACACCATCCAAACTCTGCCCTTACTCACACTCACATCATCCAACACTCTGCCGTTTCTCACACACTCACCATCCAAAATTCTGTCCTAACTCATACTCACACCATCCAAACTCTGTCCTTACTCACACTCACACCATCCAAACTCTGTCCTTACTCACACTCACACCATCCAAACTCTGTCCTTACTCACACTCACATCATCCAAAATCTGTCCTTACGCCCACTCACACCATCCAAACTCTGTACTTAGTCACACAGCATTGAAACTCTGTCCTTTCTCACACTCACATCATCCAAATAATTTCCTTACTCACACTCACAACATCCAAACTCTGTCCTTACTCACACTAACACCATCCAAAACTGTGTCCTTACTCACACTCACATCATCCAAATTCTGTCCTTACTCACACTCACACCATCCAAATCTCTGTCCTTACTCACACTCACACCATCCAAACTCTGTCCTTACTCACACTCACACCATCCAAACTCTGTCCTTACTCACACTCACGCCATCCAAACTCTGTCCTTACTCACACTCACACCATCCAAACTCTGTCTTACTCACACTCACACCATCCAAAACAGTGTCCTTTCTCACACTCACATCATCCAAAATTCTGTCGTTACTCACACACACACCTACCAAAATTCTGTCCTAACTCACACTCACACCATCCAAACTCTGTCCTTACTCACGCTCACACCATTCAATCTCTGTCCTTACTCCCACTCATACCATTCAAACTCGGTCCTTACTCACACTCACCCCATCAAAACTCTGTCCTTACTCACACTCACACCATCCAAATTATTTCCTTACTCACACTCACAACATCAAATCTCTGTCCTTACTCACACTCACACCATCCAAACTCTGTCCTTACATTCAGATCATCCAAAACTCGGTCCTTACACACACTCACACCAACCAAATCTCTGTCCTTAATCACACTCACACCATCCAAACTCCGTCCTTAATCACATTCGTACCATCCAAAACTCTGTCCTTATTCACACTCACACCATCCAAACTATGTCCTTACTCACACTCACACCATCCATACTCTTTCCTTACTCACACTCACACTTTCCAAACTCTGTTCCTAATCACACTCACACCATCCAAACTCTGTCCTTACTCACACTCACGTCATCCACACTCTGTCCTTACTCACACTCACACCATCCAAACTCTGTCCTTACTCACACTCACACTTTCCAAACTCTGTCCTTACTCACACTCACACCATCCAAACTCTGTCCTTACTCACACTCACACCATCCACTCTCTCTCCTTACTCACCCACACATCATCCAAAACTCTGTCCTTACTCACACACACATCCTCCACACTCTGTCCTTACTCACACTCAAACCATCCAAACTCTGTCCTTACTCACACTCACACCATCCAAACTCTGTCCTTACTCACACTCACACCATCCAAACTCTGTCCTTACTCACACTCACATCATCCAAAATCTGTCCTTACGCCCACTCACACCATCCAAACTCTGTACTTAGTCACACAGCATTGAAACTCTGTCCTTTCTCACACTCACATCATCCAAATAATTTCCTTACTCACACTCACAACATCCAAACTCTGTCCTTACTCACACTCACACTTTCCAAACTCTGTCCTTACTCACACTCACACCATCCAAACTCTGTCCTTACTCACACTCACACCATCCACTCTCTCTCCTTACTCACCCACACATCATCCAAAACTCTGTCCTTACTCACACACACATCCTCCACACTCTGTCCTTACTCACACTCAAACCATCCAAACTCTGTCCTTACTCACACTCACACCATCCAAACTCTGTCCTTACTCACACTCACACCATCCAAACTCTGTCCTTACTCACACTCACATCATCCAAAATCTGTCCTTACGCCCACTCACACCATCCAAACTCTGTACTTAGTCACACAGCATTGAAACACTGTCCTTTCTCACACTCATATCATCCAAATAATTTCCTTACTCACACTCACAACATCCAAACTCTGTCCTTACTCACACTAACACCATCCAAAACTCTGTCCTTACTCACACTCACACCATCCAAACTCTGTCCTTATTCACAAGCACACCATCCAAAATCTGTCCTTACTCACACTCACACCATCCAAACTCTGTCCTTATTCACACGCACACCATCCAAAATCTGTCCTTACTCACACTCACACCATCCAAACTCTGTCCTTACTCACACTCACACT
Source organism: Carcharodon carcharias (assembly GCF_017639515.1). NCBI lineage: Eukaryota > Metazoa > Chordata > Chondrichthyes > Lamniformes > Lamnidae > Carcharodon > Carcharodon carcharias. Next base: position 3,960,965 of record NW_024470690.1, read on the forward strand.
ATCCACTCTCTCTCCTTAATCACACACACATCATCAAAAACTCTGTCCTTACTCACACTCACACCATCCAAACACTGTCCTTACTCACACTCACACCATCCAAACTCTGTCCTTACTCACACTCACACCATGCAAGGTCTGTCCTTACTCAAACTCACGTCATCCACACTCTGTCCTTACTCACACTATCACCATCCAAACTCTGTACTTACTCACACTCACACCATCCAAACTCTGTCCTTACTCACACTCACACCATCCAAACTCTGTCCTTACTCACACTCACATCATCCAAAATCTGTCCTTACGCCCACTCACACCATCCAAACTCTCTACTTAGTCACACAGCATTGAAACTCTGTCCTTTCTCACGCTCACATCATCCAAATAATTTCCTTACTCACACTCACAACATCCAAACTCTGTCCTTACTCACACTAACACCATCCAAAACTCTGTCCTTACTCACACTCACATCATCCAAATTCTGTCCTTACTCACACTCACACCATCCAAATCTCTGTCCTTACTCACACTCACACCATCCAAACTCTGTCCTTACTCACACTCACACCATCCAAACTCTGTCCTTACTCACACTCACACCATTCAAACTCTGTCCTTACTCACACTCACACCATCCAAAACACTGTCCTTACTCACACTCACATCATCCAAAATTCTGTCGTTACTCACACACACACCATCCAAAATTCTGTCCTAACTCACACTCACACCATCCAAACTCTGTCCTTACTCACGCTCACACCATTCAATCTCTGTCCTTACTGCCACTCATACCATTCAAACTCGGTCCTTACTCACACTCACCCCATCAAAACTCTGTCCTTACTCACACTCACACCATCCAAATTATTTCCTTACTCACACTCACAACATCAAAACTCTGTCCTTACTCACACTCACACCATCCAAACTCTGTCCTTACATTCAGATCATCCAAAACTCGGTCCTTACTCACACTCACACCAACCAAATCTCTGTCCTTAATCACACTCACACCATCCAAACTCCGTCCTTAATCACATTCGTACCATCCAAAACTCTGTCCTTATTCACACTCACACCATCCAAACTATGTCCTTACTCACACTCACACCATCCATACTCTTTCCTTACTCACACTCACACTTTCCAAACTCTGTTCCTAATCACACTCACACCATCCAAACTCTCTCCTTACTCACACTCACACCATCCACTCTCTCTCCTTACTCACACACACATCATGCAAAACTCTGTCCTTACTCACACACACATCCTCCACACTCTGTCCTTACTCACACTCAAACCATCCAAACTCTGTCCTTACTCACACTCACACCATCCAAACTCTGTCCTTACTCACACTCACACCATCCAAACTCTCTCCTTACTCACACACACACCATCCAAAACTCTGTCCTTACTCAGACACACACCATCCAAACTCTGTCCTTACTCACACTCACATCATCCACACTCTGTCCTTACTCACGCTCACACCATGCAAAACTCTCTACTTACTCACACTCACTCCATTCTAACTCTGACCTTACTCACACTCACAGCATCCAAACTCTCTCCTTACTCACACTCATACCATCCAACCTCTGTCCTTACTCACACTCACATTGTCCAAACTCTGTCCTTACTCACTCTCACACCATCCAAAACTCTGTCCTTACTCACACTCACACCATCCAAACTCTGTCCTTATTCACACGCACACCATCCAAAATCTGTCCTTACTCACACTCACACCATCCAAACTCTGTCCTTATTCACACGCACACCATCCAAAATCTGTCCTTACTCACACTCACACCATCCAAACTCTGTCCTTACTCACACTCACACCATCCAAATCTCTGTCCTTACTCACACACTCATCCTCCACACTCTGTCCTTACTCACACTCACACCATCCAAACTCTGTCCTTACTCACACTCACACCATCCAAACTCTGTCCTTACACTCACACCATCCAAACTCTCTCCTTAGTCACACACACACCATCCAAAACTCTGTCCTTACTCACACACACACCATCCAAACTCTCTCCTTACTCACACTCACACCATCCAACCTCTGTCCTTACTCACACTCACATTGTCCAAACTCTGTCCTTACTCACTCTCACACCATCCAAAACTCTGTCCTTACTCACACTCACACCATCCAAACTCTGTCCTTATTCACACGCACACCATCCAAAATCTGTCCTTACTCACACTCACACCATCCAAACTCTGTCCTTATTCACACGCACACCATCCAAAATCTGTCCTTACTCACACTCACACCACCCAAACTCTGTCTTTACTCACACTCACACCATCCAAATTCGGTCCTTACTCACACTCACACCTTCCAAACTCTGTCCTTACTCACACTCACACCATCCAAATTCGGTCCTTACTCACACTCACATCATCCCAACTCTGTCCTTACTCACACTCACACCAGCTAAAACTCTGTCCTTACTCACAGTCACACCATTAAAATCTGTCCTTAATCTCACTCACACCATCTAAAATCTGTCCATACAAAAACTCACACCATCCAAAATCTGTCCTTACTCACACTAACACCAACCAAACTCTGTCCTTACTCACACTCAAATCGTCCAAAACTCTGTCCTTACTCACACTCACACCATCCAAACTCTGTCCTTACTCACACTCACATCGTCCAAAAGTCTGTCCTTACTCACACTCACACCTTCCAAACTCTGTCCTTACTCACACTCACACCATCCAAAACTCTGTCCGTACTGAAAGTCACACCACCCAAACTCTGTCCTTAGTCAAGCTCACATCATCCAAACTCTGTCCTTACTCACACTCACATCGTCCAAACTCTGTCCTTACTCACACTCACACCATCCAAACTCTTTCATCACTCACACTCACACCATCCAAACTCTGTCCTTACTCACACTCACACCATCCAAACTCTGTCCTTACTCACACTCACATCGTCCAAAACTCTGTCCTTACTAATACTCACACCATCCAAAACTCTGTCCGTACAGAAAGTCACACCACCCAAACTCTGTCCTTAGTCAAGATCACATCATCCAAACTCTGTCCTTACTCACACTCACACCATCCAAACTCTTTCATTATTCACACTCAAACCATACAAACTCTGTCCGTAATCACACTCACACCATCCAAACTGTCTCCTTACTCACACTCACACCTTCCAAAACTCTGTCCTTACTCACACTCACACCATTAAAATCTGTCCTTAATCTCACTCACACCATCCAAACTCTGTCCTTACTCACACTCACATCATCCAAACTCTGTCCTTACTCACACTCACACCATCCAAACTCTGTCCTTACTCACACTCACATCATCCAAAATCTGTCCTTACGCCCACTCACACCATCCAAACTCTGTACTTAGTCACACAGCATTGAAACACTGTCCTTTCTCACACTCATATCATGCAAATAATTTCCTTACTCACACTCACAACATCCAAACTCTGTCCTTACTCACACTAACACCATCCAAAACTCTGTCCTTACTCACACTCACACCATCCAAACTCTGTCCTTATTCACAAGCACACCATCCAAAATCTGTCCTTACTCACAGTCACACCATCCAAACTCTGTCCTTATTCACACGCACACCATCCAAAATCTGTCCTTACTCACACTCACACCATCCAAACTCTGTCCTTACTCACACTCACACTATCCACTCTCTCTCCTTAATCACACACACATCATCAAAAACTCTGTCCTTACTCACACTCACACCATCCAAACACTGTCCTTACTCACACTCACACCATCCAAACTCTGTCCTTATTCACACTCACACCATGCAAGGTCTGTCCTTACTCAAACTCACGTCATCCACACTCTGTCCTTACTCACACTATCACCATCCAAACTCTGTACTTACTCACACTCACACCATCCAAACTCTGTCCTTACTCACACTCACACCATCCAAACTCTGTCCTTACTCACACTCACATCATCCAAAATCTGTCCTTACGCCCACTCACACCATCCAAACTCTCTACTTAGTCACACAGCATTGAAACTCTGTCCTTTCTCACGCTCACATCATCCAAATAATTTCCTTACTCACACTCACAACATCCAAACTCTGTCCTTACTCACACTAACACCATCCAAAACTCTGTCCTTACTCACACTCACATCATCCAAATTCTGTCCTTACTCACACTCACACCATCCAAATCTCTGTCCTTACTCACACTCACACCATCCAAACTCTGTCCTTACTCACACTCACACCATCCAAACTCTGTCCTTACTCACACTCACACCATTCAAACTCTGTCCTTACTCACACTCACACCATCCAAAACACTGTCCTTACTCACACTCACATCATCCAAAATTCTGTCGTTACTCACACACACACCATCCAAAATTCTGTCCTAACTCACACTCACACCATCCAAACTCTGTCCTTACTCACGCTCACACCATTCAATCTCTTTCCTTACTGCCACTCATACCATTCAAACTCGGTCCTTACTCACACTCACCCCATCAAAACTCTGTCCTTACTCACACTCACACCATCCAAATTATTTCCTTACTCACACTCACAACATCAAAACTCTGTCCTTACTCACACTCACACCATCCAAACTCTGTCCTTACATTCAGATCATCCAAAACTCGGTCCTTACTCACACTCACACCAACCAAATCTCTGTCCTTAATCACACTCACACCATCCAAACTCCGTCCTTAATCACATTCGTACCATCCAAAACTCTGTCCTTATTCACACTCACACCATCCAAACTATGTCCTTACTCACACTCACACCATCCATACTCTTTCCTTACTCACACTCACACTTTCCAAACTCTGTTCCTAATCACACTCACACCATCCAAACTCTCTCCTTACTCACACTCACACCATCCACTCTCTCTCCTTACTCACACACACATCATGCAAAACTCTGTCCTTACTCACACACACATCCTCCACACTCTGTCCTTACTCACACTCAAACCATCCAAACTCTGTCCTTACTCACACTCACACCATCCAAACTCTGTCCTTACTCACACTCACACCATCCAAACTCTCTCCTTACTCACACACACACCATCCAAAACTCTGTCCTTACTCAGACACACACCATCCAAACTCTGTCCTTACTCACACTCACATCATCCACACTCTGTCCTTACTCACGCTCACACCATGCAAAACTCTCTACTTACTCACACTCACTCCATTCTAACTCTGACCTTACTCACACTCACAGCATCCAAACTCTCTCCTTACTCACACTCATACCATCCAACCTCTGTCCTTACTCACACTCACATTGTCCAAACTCTGTCCTTACTCACTCTCACACCATCCAAAACTCTGTCCTTACTCACACTCACACCATCCAAACTCTGTCCTTATTCACACGCACACCATCCAAAATCTGTCCTTACTCACACTCACACCATCCAAACTCTGTCCTTATTCACACGCACACCATCCAAAATCTGTCCTTACTCACACTCACACCATCCAAACTCTGTCCTTACTCACACTCACACCATCCAAATCTCTGTCCTTACTCACACACACATCCTCCACACTCTGTCCTTACTCACACTCACACCATCCAAACTCTGTCCTTACTCACACTCACACCATCCAAACTCTGTCCTTACTCACACTCACACCATCCAAACTCTCTCCTTAGTCACACACACACCATCCAAAACTCTGTCCTTACTCACACACACACCATCCAAACTCTCTCCTTACTCACACTCACACCATCCAACCTCTGTCCTTACTCACACTCACATTGTCCAAACTCTGTCCTTACTCACTCTCACACCATCCAAAACTCTGTCCTTACTCACACTCACACCATCCAAACTCTGTCCTTATTCACACGCACACCATCCAAAATCTGTCCTTACTCACACTCACACCATCCAAACTCTGTCCTTATTCACACGCACACCATCCAAAATCTGTCCTTACTCACACTCACACCACCCAAACTCTGTCTTTACTCACACTCACACCATCCAAATTCGGTCCTTACTCACACTCACACCTTCCAAACTCTGTCCTTACTCACACTCACACCATCCAAATTCGGTCCTTACTCACACTCACATCATCCCAACTCTGTCCTTACTCACACTCACACCAGCTAAAACTCTGTCCTTACTCACACTCACACCATTAAAATCTGTCCTTAATCTCACTCACACCATCTAAAATCTGTCCATACAAAAACTCACACCATCCAAAATCTGTCCTTACTCACACTAACACCAACCAAACTCTGTCCTTACTCACACTCAAATCGTCCAAAACTCTGTCCTTACTCACACTCACACCATCCAAACTCTGTCCTTACTCACACTCACATCGTCCAAAAGTCTGTCCTTACTCACACTCACACCTTCCAAACTCTGTCCTTACTCACACTCACACCATCCAAAACTCTGTCCGTACTGAAAGTCACACCACCCAAACTCTGTCCTTAGTCAAGCTCACATCATCCAAACTCTGTCCTTACTCACACTCACATCGTCCAAACTCTGTCCTTACTCACACTCACACCATCCAAACTCTTTCATCACTCACACTCACACCATCCAAACTCTGTCCTTACTCACACTCACACCATCCAAACTCTGTCCTTACTCACACTCACATCGTCCAAAACTCTGTCCTTACTCACACTCACACCTTCCAAACTCTGTCCTTACTAATACTCACACCATCCAAAACTCTGTCCGTACAGAAAGTCACACCACCCAAACTCTGTCCTTAGTCAAGATCACATCATCCAAACTCTGTCCTTACTCACACTCACACCATCCAAACTCTTTCATTATTCACACTCAAACCATACAAACTCTGTCCGTAATCACACTCACACCATCCAAACTGTCTCCTTACTCACACTCACACCTTCCAAAACTCTGTCCTTACTCACACTCACACCATTAAAATCTGTCCTTAATCTCACTCACACCATCCAAACTCTGTCCTTACTCACACTCACACCATCCAAACTCTGTCCTTACTCACACTCACACCATCAAAAACTCTGTCCTTACTCACACTCACACCATCCAAAACTCTGTCCTTACTCACACTCACACCATTCAAACTCTGTCCTTACTTTCAATCACACCATCCAAACTCTGTCCTTACTCACACTCACACCATCAAAAACTCTGTCCTTACTCACACTCACACCATCCAAACACTGTCCTTACTCACACTCACACCATCCAAACTCGGTCCTTACTCATACTCACACCATCCAAACTCTGTCCTTACTCACACTCACACCATGCAAGGTCTGTCCTTACTCAAACTCACACCATCCAAACTCTGTCCTTACTCACACTCACACCATCCAAACTCGGTCCTTACTCACTCTCACATCATTCAAACTCTGTCCTTACTCAAACTCACGTCATCCACACACTGTCCTTACTTACATTCACACCATCCAAACTCTGTACTTACTCACACTCACACCATCCAAACTCTGCCCTTACTCACACTCACATCATCCAACACTCTGCCGTTTCTCACACACTCACCATCCAAAATTCTGTCCTAACTCACACTCACACCATCCAAACTCTGTCCTTACTCACACTCACACCATCCAAACTCTGTCCTTACTCACACTCACACCATCCAAACTCTGTCCTTACTCACACTCACATCATCCAAAATCTGTCCTTACGCCCACTCACACCATCCAAACTCTGTACTTAGTCACACAGCATTGAAACTCTGTCCTTTCTCACACTCACATCATCCAAATAATTTCCTTACTCACACTCACAACATCCAAACTCTGTCCTTACTCACACTAACACCATCCAAAACTCTGTCCTTACTCACACTCACATCATCCAAATTCTGTCCTTACTCACACTCACACCATCCAAATCTCTGTCCTTACTCACACTCACACCATCCAAACTCTGTCCTTACTCACACTCACACCATCCAAACTCTGTCCTTACTCACACTCACGCCATCCAAACTCTGTCCTTACTCACACTCACACCATCCAAACTCTGTCCTTACTCACACTCACACCATCCAAAACAGTGTCCTTACTCACACACACACCATCCAAAATTCTGTCCTAACTCACACTCACACCATCCAAACTCTGTCCTTACTCACGCTCACACCATTCAATCTCTGTCCTTACTCCCACTCATACCATTCAAACTCGGTCCTTACTCACACTCACCCCATCAAAACTCTGTCCTTACTCACACTCACACCATCCAAATTATTTCCTTACTCACACTCACAACATCAAAACTCTGTCCTTACTCACACTCACACCATCCAAACTCTGTCCTTACATTCAGATCATCCCAAACTCGGTCCTTACACACACTCACACCAACCAAATCTCTGTCCTTAATCACACTCACACCATCCAAACTCCGTCCTTAATCACATTCGTACCATCCAAAACTCTGTCCTTATTCACACTCACACCATCCAAACTCTGTCCTTACTCACACTCACACCATCCAAACTCTGTCCTTACTCACACTCACACTTTCCAAACTCTGTCCTTACTCACACTCACACCATCCAAACTCTGTCCTTACTCACACTCACACCATCCACTCTCTCTCCTTACTCACCCACACATCATCCAAAACTCTGTCCTTACTCACACACACATCCTCCACACTCTGTCCTTACTCACACTCAAACCATCCAAACTCTGTCCTTACTCACACTCACACCATCCAAACTCTGTCCTTACTCACACTCACACCATCCAAACTCTGTCCTTACTCACACTCACATCATCCAAAATCTGTCCTTACGCCCACTCACACCATCCAAACTCTGTACTTAGTCACACAGCATTGATACTCTGTCCTTTCTCACACTCATATCATCCAAATAATTTCCTTACTCACACTCACAACATCCAAACTCTGTCCTTACTCACACTAACACCATCCAAAACTCTGTCCTTACTCACACTCACACCATCCAAACTCTGTCCTTATTCACAAGCACACCATCCAAAATCTGTCCTTACTCACACTCACACCATCCAAACTCTGTCCTTATTCACACGCACACCATCCAAAATCTGTCCTTACTCACACTCACACCATCCAAACTCTGTCCTTACTCACACTCACACTATCCACTCTCTCTCCTTAATCACACACACATCATCAAAAACTCTGTCCTTACTCACACTCACACCATCCAAACACTGTCCTTACTCACACTCACACCATCCAAACTCTGTCCTTACTCACACTCACACCATGCAAGGTCTGTCCTTACTCAAACTCACGTCATCCACTCTGTCCTTACTCACACTATCACCATCCAAACTCTGTACTTACTCACACTCACACCATCCAAACTCTGTCCTTACTCACACTCACACCATCCAAACTCTGTCCTTACTCACACTCACATCATCCAAAATCTGTCCTTACGCCCACTCACACCATCCAAACTCTCTACTTAGTCACACAGCATTGAAACTCTGTCCTTTCTCACGCTCACATCATCCAAATAATTTCCTTACTCACACTCACAACATCCAAACTCTGTCCTTACTCACACTAACACCATCCAAAACTCTGTCCTTACTCACACTCACATCATCCAAATTCTGTCCTTACTCACACTCACACCATCCAAATCTCTGTCCTTACTCACACTCACACCATCCAAACTCTGTCCTTACTCACACTCACACCATCCAAACTCTGTCCTTACTCACACTCACACCATTCAAACTCTGTCCTTACTCACACTCACACCATCCAAAACACTGTCCTTACTCACACTCACATCATCCAAAATTCTGTCGTTACTCACACACACACCATCCAAAATTCTGTCCTAACTCACACTCACACCATCCAAACTCTGTCCTTACTCACGCTCACACCATTCAATCTCTGTCCTTACTGCCACTCATACCATTCAAACTCGGTCCTTACTCACACTCACCCCATCAAAACTCTGTCCTTACTCACACTCACACCATCCAAATTATTTCCTTACTCACACTCACAACATCAAAACTCTGTCCTTACTCACACTCACACCATCCAAACTCTGTCCTTACATTCAGATCATCCAAAACTCGGTCCTTACTCACACTCACACCAACCAAATCTCTGTCCTTAATCACACTCACACCATCCAAACTCCGTCCTTAATCACATTCGTACCATCCAAAACTCTGTCCTTATTCACACTCACACCATCCAAACTCTGTCCTTACTCACACTCACACCATCCACTCTCTCTCCTTACTCACACACACATCATGCAAAACTCTGTCCTTACTCACACACACATCCTCCACACTCTGTCCTTACTCACACTCAAACCATCCAAACTCTGTCCTTACTCACACTCACACCATCCAAACTCTGTCCTTACTCACACTCACACCATCCAAACTCTCTCCTTACTCACACACACACCATCCAAAACTCTGTCCTTACTCAGACACACACCATCCAAACTCTGTCCTTACTCACACTCACATCATCCACACTCTGTCCTTACTCAGGCTCACACCATGCAAAACTCTCTACTTACTCACACTCACTCCATTCTAACTCTGACCTTACTCACACTCACAGCATCCAAACTCTCTCCTTACTCACACTCATACCATCCAACCTCTGTCCTTACTCACACTCACATTGTCCAAACTCTGTCCTTACTCACTCTCACACCATCCAAAACTCTGTCCTTACTCACACTCACACCATCCAAACTCTGTCCTTATTCACACGCACACCATCCAAAATCTGTCCTTACTCACACTCACACCATCCAAACTCTGTCCTTATTCACACGCACACCATCCAAAATCTGTCCTTACTCACACTCACACCATCCAAACTCTGTCCTTACTCACACTCACACCATCCAAATCTCTGTCCTTACTCACACACACATCCTCCACACTCTGTCCTTACTCACACTCACACCATCCAAACTCTGTCCTTACTCACACTCACACCATCCAAACTCTGTCCTTACTCACACTCACACCATCCAAACTCTCTCCTTAGTCACACACACACCATCCAAAACTCTGTCCTTACTCACACACACACCATCCAAACTCTCTCCTTACTCACACTCACACCATCCAACCTCTGTCCTTACTCACACTCACATTGTCCAAACTCTGTCCTTACTCACTCTCACACCATCCAAAACTCTGTCCTTACTCACACTCACACCATCCAAACTCTGTCCTTATTCACACGCACACCATCCAAAATCTGTCCTTACTCACACTCACACCATCCAAACTCTGTCCTTATTCACACGCACACCATCCAAAATCTGTCCTTACTCACACTCACACCACCCAAACTCTGTCTTTACTCACACTCACACCATCCAAATTCGGTCCTTACTCACACTCACACCTTCCAAACTCTGTCCTTACTCACACTCACACCATCCAAATTCGGTCCTTACTCACACTCACATCATCCCAACTCTGTCCTTATTCACACTCACACCAGCTAAAACTCTGTCCTTACTCACACTCACACCATTAAAATCTGTCCTTAATCTCACTCACACCATCTAAAATCTGTCCATACAAAAACTCACACCATCCAAAATCTGTCCTTACTCACACTAACACCAACCAAACTCTGTCCTTACTCACACTCAAATCGTCCAAAACTCTGTCCTTACTCACACTCACACCATCCAAACTCTGTCCTTACTCACACTCACATCGTCCAAAAGTCTGTCCTTACTCACACTCACACCTTCCAAACTCTGTCCTTACTCACACTCACACCATCCAAAACTCTGTCCGTACTGAAAGTCACACCACCCAAACTCTGTCCTTAGTCAAGCTCACATCATCCAAACTCTGTCCTTACTCACACTCACATCGTCCAAACTCTGTCCTTACTCACACTCACACCATCCAAACTCTTTCATCACTCACACTCACACCATCCAAACTCTGTCCTTACTCACACTCACACCATCCAAACTCTGTCCTTACTCACACTCACATCGTCCAAAACTCTGTCCTTACTAATACTCACACCATCCAAAACTCTGTCCGTACAGAAAGTCACACCACCCAAACTCTGTCCTTAGTCAAGATCACATCATCCAAACTCTGTCCTTACTCACACTCACACCATCCAAACTCTTTCATTATTCACACTCAAACCATACAAACTCTGTCCGTAATCACACTCACACCATCCAAACTGTCTCCTTACTCACACTCACACCTTCCAAAACTCTGTCCTTACTCACACTCACACCATTAAAATCTGTCCTTAATCTCACTCACACCATCCAAACTCTGTCCTTACTCACACTCACACCATCCAAACTCTGTCCTTACTCACACTCACACCATCCAAACTCTGTCCTTACTCACACTCACACCATCCAAAACTCTGTCCTTACTCACACTCACACCATTCGAACTCTGTCCTTACTTTCAATCACACCATCCAAACTCTGTCCTTACTCACACTCACACCATCAAAAACTCTGTCCTTACTCACACTCACACCATCCAAACACTGTCCTTACTCACACTCACACCATCCAAACTCGGTCCTTACTCATACTCACACCATCCAAACTCTGTCCTTACTCACACTCACACCATGCAAGGTCTGTCCTTACTCAAACTCACACCATCCAAACTCTGTCCTTACTCACACTCACACCATCCAAACTTTGTCCTTACTCACTCTCACATCATTCAAACTCTGTCCTTACTCAAACTCACGTCATCCACACTCTGTCCTTACTCACATTCACACCATCCAAACTCTGTACTTACTCACACTCACACCATCCAAACTCTGCCCTTACTCACACTCACATCATCCAACACTCTGCCGTTTCTCACACACTCACCATCCAAAATTCTGTCCTAACTCACACTCACACCATCCAAACTCTGTCCTTACTCACACTCACACCATCCAAACTCTGTCCTTACTCACACTCACACCATCCAAACTCTGTCCTTACTCACACTCACATCATCCAAAATCTGTCCTTACGCCCACTCACACCATCCAAACTCTGTACTTAGTCACACAGCATTGAAACTCTGTCCTTTCTCACACTCACATCATCCAAATAATTTCCTTACTCACACTCACAACATCCAAACTCTGTCCTTACTCACACTAACACCATCCAAAACTCTGTCCTTACTCACACTCACATCATCCAAATTCTGTCCTTACTCACACTCACACCATCCAAATCTCTGTCCTTACTCACACTCACACCATCCAAACTCTGTCCTTACTCACACTCACACCATCCAAACTCTGTCCTTACTCACACTCACACCATCCAAACTCTGTCCTTACTCACACTCACACCATCCAAACTCTGTCCTTACTCACACTCACACCATCCAAAACAGTGTCCTTTCTCACACTCACATCATCCAAAATTCTGTCGTTACTCACACACACACCATCCAAAATTCTGTCCTAACTCACACTCACACCATCCAAACTCTGTCCTTACTCACGCTCACACCATTCAATCTCTGTCCTTACTCCCACTCATACCATTCAAACTCGGTCCTTACTCACACTCACCCCATCAAAACTCTGTCCTTACTCACACTCACACCATCCAAATTATTTCCTTACTCACATTCCAACATCAAAACTCTGTCCTTACTCACACTCACACCATCCAAACTCTGTCCTTACATTCAGATCATCCAAAACTCGGTCCTTACTCACACTCACACCAACCAAATCTCTGTCCTTAATCACACTCACACCATCCAAACTCCGTCCTTAATCACATTCGTACCATCCAAAACTCTGTCCTTATTCACACTCACACCATCCAAACTCTGTCCTTACTCACACTCACACCATCCAAACTCTGTCCTTACTCACACTCACACTTTCCAAACTCTGTCCTTACTCACACTCACACCATCCAAACTCTGTCCTTACTCACACTCACACCATCCACTCTCTCTCCTTACTCACCCACACATCATCCAAAACTCTGTCCTTACTCACACACACATCCTCCACACTCTGTCCTTACTCACACTCAAACCATCCAAACTCTGTCCTTACTCACACTCACACCATCCAAACTCTGTCCTTACTCACACTCACACCATCCAAACTCTGTCCTTACTCACACTCACATCATCCAAAATCTGTCCTTACGCCCACTCACACCATCCAAACTCTGTACTTAGTCACACAGCATTGAAACTCTGTCCTTTCTCACACTCACATCATCCAAATAATTTCCTTACTCACACTCACAACATCCAAACTCTGTCCTTACTCACACTAACACCATCCAAAACTCTGTCCTTACTCACACTCACACCATCCAAACTCTGTCCTTATTCACAAGCACACCATCCAAAATCTGTCCTTACTCACACTCACACCATCCAAACTCTGTCCTTATTCACACGCACACCATCCAAAATCTGTCCTTACTCACACTCACACCATCCAAACTCTGTCCTTACTCACACTCACACTATCCACTCTCTCTCCTTAATCACACACACATCATCAAAAACTCTGTCCTTACTCACACTCACACCATCCAAACACTGTCCTTACTCACACTCACACCATCCAAACTCTGTCCTTACTCACACTCACACCATGCAAGGTCTGTCCTTACTCAAACTCACGTCATCCACACTCTGTCCTTACTCACACTAACACCATCCAAACTCTGTACTTACTCACACTCACACCATCCAAACTCTGTCCTTACTCACACTCACACCATCCAAACTCTGTCCTTACTCACACTCACATCATCCAAAATCTGTCCTTACGCCCACTCACACCATCCAAACTCTCTACTTAGTCACACAGCATTGAAACTCTGTCCTTTCTCACGCTCACATCATCCAAATAATTTCCTTACTCACACTCACAACATCCAAACTCTGTCCTTACTCACACTAACACCATCCAAAACTCTGTCCTTACTCACACTCACATCATCCAAATTCTGTCCTTACTCACACTCACACCATCCAAATCTCTGTCCTTACTCACACTCACACCATCCAAACTCTGTCCTTACTCACACTCACACCATCCAAACTCTGTCCTTACTCACACTCACACCATTCAAACTCTGTCCTTACTCACACTCACACCATCCAAAACACTGTCCTTACTCACACTCACATCATCCAAAATTCTGTCGTTACTCACACACACACCATCCAAAATTCTGTCCTAACTCACACTCACACCATCCAAACTCTGTCCTTACTCACACTCACACCATCCAAATTATTTCCTTACTCACACTCACAACATCAAAACTCTGTCCTTACTCACACTCACACCATCCAAACTCTGTCCTTACATTCAGATCATCCAAAACTCGGTCCTTACTCACACTCACACCAACCAAATCTCTGTCCTTAATCACACTCACACCATCCAAACTCTGTCCTTAATCACATTCGTACCATCCAAAACTCTGTCCTTATTCACACTCACACCATCCAAACTATGTCCTTACTCACACTCACACCATCCATACTCTTTCCTTACTCACACTCTCACTTTCCAAACTCTGTTCCTACTCACACTCACACCATCCAAACTCTCTCCTTACTCACACTCACACCATCCACTCTCTCTCCTTACTCACACACACATCATGCAAAACTCTGTCCTTACTCACACACACATCCTCCACACTCTGTCCTTACTCACACTCACACCATCCAAACTCTGTCCTTACTCACACTCACACCATCCAAAATCTGTCCTTACTCACACTCACACCATCCAAACTCTCTCCTTACTCACACACACACCATCCAAAACTCTGTCCTTACTCAGACACACACCATCCAAACTCTGTCCTTACTCACACTCACATCATCCACACTCTGTCCTTACTCACGCTCACACCATCCAAAACTCTCTACTTACTCACACTCACTCCATTCTAACTCTGACCTTACTCACACTCACAGCATCCAAACTCTCTCCTTACTCACACTCATACCATCCAACCTCTGTCCTTACTCACACTCACATTGTCCAAACTCTGTCCTTACTCACTCTCACACCATCCAAAACTCTGTCCTTACTCACACTCACACCATCCAAACTCTGTCCTTATTCACACGCACACCATCCAAAATCTGTCCTTACTCACACTCACACCATCCAATCTCTGTCCTTATTCACACGCACACCATCCAAAATCTGTCCTTACTCACACTCACACCATCCAAACTCTGTCCTTACTCACACTCACACTATCCACTCTCTCTCCTTAATCACACACACACCATCCAAATCTCTGTCCTTACTCACACACACATCCTCCACACTCTGTCCTTACTCACACTCACACCATCCAAACTCTGTCCTTACTCACACTCACACCATCCAAACTCTGTCCTTACCCACACTCACACCATCCAAACTCTCTCCTTAGTCACACACACACCATCCAAAACTCTGTCCTTACACACACACCATCCAAACTCTCTCCTTACTCACACTCACACCATCCAACCTCTGTCCTTACTCACACTCACATTGTCCAAACTCTGTCCTTACTCACTCTCACACCATCCAAAACTCTGTCCTTACTCACACTCACACCATCCAAACTCTGTCCTTATTCACACGCACACCATCCAAAATCTGTCCTTACTCACACTCACACCATCCAAACTCTGTCCTTATTCACACGCACACCATCCAAAATCTGTCCTTACTCACACTCACACCACCCAAACTCTGTCTTTACTCACACTCACACCATCCAAATTCGGTCCTTACTCACACTCACACCTTCCAAACTCTGTCCTTACTCACACTCACACCATCCAAATTCGGTCCTTACTCACACTCACATCATCCCAACTCTGTCCTTACTCACACTCACACCAGCTAAAACTCTGTCCTTACTCACACTCACACCATTAAAATCTGTCCTTAATCTCACTCACACCATCTAAAATCTGTCCATACAAAAACTCACACCATCCAAAATCTGTCCTTACTCACACTAACACCAACCAAACTCTGTCCTTACTCACACTCAAATCGTCCAAAACTCTGTCCTTACTCACACTCACACCATCCAAACTCTGTCCTTACTCACACTCACATCGTCCAAAAGTCTGTCCTTACTCACACTCACACCTTCCAAACTCTGTCCTTACTCACACTCACACCATCCAAAACTCTGTCCGTACTGAAAGTCACACCACCCAAACTCTGTCCTTAGTCAAGCTCACATCATCCAAACTCTGTCCTTACTCACACTCACATCGTCCAAACTCTGTCCTTACTCACACTCACACCATCCAAACTCTTTCATCACTCACACTCACACCATCCAAACTCTGTCCTTACTCACACTCACACCATCCAAACTCTGTCCTTACTCACACTCACATCGTCCAAAACTCTGTCCTTACTAATACTCACACCATCCAAAACTCTGTCCGTACAGAAAGTCACACCACCCAAACTCTGTCCTTAGTCAAGATCACATCATCCAAACTCTGTCCTTACTCACACTCACACCATCCAAACTCTCTCCTTACTCACACTCACACCATCCAAAACTCTGTCCTTATTCACACTCACACCAACCAAATCTCTGTCCTTAATCACACTCACACCATCCAAACTCCGTCCTTAATCACATTCGTACCATCCAAAACTCTGTCCTTATTCACACTCACACCATCCAAACTCTGTCCTTACTCACACTCACACCATCCAAACTCTGTCCTTACTCACACTCACACTTTCCAAACTCTGTCCTTACTCACACTCACACCATCCAAACTCTGTCCTTACTCACACTCACACCATCCACTCTCTCTCCTTACTCACCCACACATCATCCAAAACTCTGTCCTTACTCACACACACATCCTCCACACTCTGTCCTTACTCACACTCAAACCATCCAAACTCTGTCCTTACTCACACTCACACCATCCAAACTCTGTCCTTACTCACACTCACACCATCCAAACTCTGTCCTTACTCACACTCACATCATCCAAAATCTGTCCTTACGCCCACTCACACCATCCAAACTCTGTACTTAGTCACACAGCATTGAAACTCTGTCCTTTCTCACACTCACATCATCCAAATAATTTCCTTACTCACACTCACAACATCCAAACTCTGTCCTTACTCACACTAACACCATCCAAAACTCTGTCCTTACTCACACTCACACCATCCAAACTCTGTCCTTATTCACAAGCACACCATCCAAAATCTGTCCTTACTCACACTCACACCATCCAAACTCTGTCCTTATTCACACGCACACCATCCAAAATCTGTCCTTACTCACACTCACACCATCCAAACTCTGTCCTTACTCACACTCACACTATCCACTCTCTCTCCTTAATCACACACACATCATCAAAAACTCTGTCCTTACTCACACTCACACCATCCAAACACTGTCCTTACTCACACTCACACCATCCAAACTCTGTCCTTACTCACACTCACACCATGCAAGGTCTGTCCTTACTCAAACTCACGTCATCCACACTCTGTCCTTACTCACACTAACACCATCCAAACTCTGTACTTACTCACACTCACACCATCCAAACTCTGTCCTTACTCACACTCACACCATCCAAACTCTGTCCTTACTCACACTCACATCATCCAAAATCTGTCCTTACGCCCACTCACACCATCCAAACTCTCTACTTAGTCACACAGCATTGAAACTCTGTCCTTTCTCACGCTCACATCATCCAAATAATTTCCTTACTCACACTCACAACATCCAAACTCTGTCCTTACTCACACTAACACCATCCAAAACTCTGTCCTTACTCACACTCACATCATCCAAATTCTGTCCTTACTCACACTCACACCATCCAAATCTCTGTCCTTACTCACACTCACACCATCCAAACTCTGTCCTTACTCACACTCACACCATCCAAACTCTGTCCTTACTCACACTCACACCATTCAAACTCTGTCCTTACTCACACTCACACCATCCAAAACACTGTCCTTACTCACACTCACATCATCCAAAATTCTGTCGTTACTCACACACACACCATCCAAAATTCTGTCCTAACTCACACTCACACCATCCAAACTCTGTCCTTACTCACACTCACACCATCCAAATTATTTCCTTACTCACACTCACAACATCAAAACTCTGTCCTTACTCACACTCACACCATCCAAACTCTGTCCTTACATTCAGATCATCCAAAACTCGGTCCTTACTCACACTCACACCAACCAAATCTCTGTCCTTAATCACACTCACACCATCCAAACTCTGTCCTTAATCACATTCGTACCATCCAAAACTCTGTCCTTATTCACACTCACACCATCCAAACTATGTCCTTACTCACACTCACACCATCCATACTCTTTCCTTACTCACACTCTCACTTTCCAAACTCTGTTCCTACTCACACTCACACCATCCAAACTCTCTCCTTACTCACACTCACACCATCCACTCTCTCTCCTTACTCACACACACATCATGCAAAACTCTGTCCTTACTCACACACACATCCTCCACACTCTGTCCTTACTCACACTCACACCATCCAAACTCTGTCCTTACTCACACTCACACCATCCAAAATCTGTCCTTACTCACACTCACACCATCCAAACTCTCTCCTTACTCACACACACACCATCCAAAACTCTGTCCTTACTCAGACACACACCATCCAAACTCTGTCCTTACTCACACTCACATCATCCACACTCTGTCCTTACTCACGCTCACACCATCCAAAACTCTCTACTTACTCACACTCACTCCATTCTAACTCTGACCTTACTCACACTCACAGCATCCAAACTCTCTCCTTACTCACACTCATACCATCCAACCTCTGTCCTTACTCACACTCACATTGTCCAAACTCTGTCCTTACTCACTCTCACACCATCCAAAACTCTGTCCTTACTCACACTCACACCATCCAAACTCTGTCCTTATTCACACGCACACCATCCAAAATCTGTCCTTACTCACACTCACACCATCCAATCTCTGTCCTTATTCACACGCACACCATCCAAAATCTGTCCTTACTCACACTCACACCATCCAAACTCTGTCCTTACTCACACTCACACTATCCACTCTCTCTCCTTAATCACACACACACCATCCAAATCTCTGTCCTTACTCACACACACATCCTCCACACTCTGTCCTTACTCACACTCACACCATCCAAACTCTGTCCTTACTCACACTCACACCATCCAAACTCTGTCCTTACCCACACTCACACCATCCAAACTCTCTCCTTAGTCACACACACACCATCCAAAACTCTGTCCTTACACACACACCATCCAAACTCTCTCCTTACTCACACTCACACCATCCAACCTCTGTCCTTACTCACACTCACATTGTCCAAACTCTGTCCTTACTCACTCTCACACCATCCAAAACTCTGTCCTTACTCACACTCACACCATCCAAACTCTGTCCTTATTCACACGCACACCATCCAAAATCTGTCCTTACTCACACTCACACCATCCAAACTCTGTCCTTATTCACACGCACACCATCCAAAATCTGTCCTTACTCACACTCACACCACCCAAACTCTGTCTTTACTCACACTCACACCATCCAAATTCGGTCCTTACTCACACTCACACCTTCCAAACTCTGTCCTTACTCACACTCACACCATCCAAATTCGGTCCTTACTCACACTCACATCATCCCAACTCTGTCCTTACTCACACTCACACCAGCTAAAACTCTGTCCTTACTCACACTCACACCATTAAAATCTGTCCTTAATCTCACTCACACCATCTAAAATCTGTCCATACAAAAACTCACACCATCCAAAATCTGTCCTTACTCACACTAACACCAACCAAACTCTGTCCTTACTCACACTCAAATCGTCCAAAACTCTGTCCTTACTCACACTCACACCATCCAAACTCTGTCCTTACTCACACTCACATCGTCCAAAAGTCTGTCCTTACTCACACTCACACCTTCCAAACTCTGTCCTTACTCACACTCACACCATCCAAAACTCTGTCCGTACTGAAAGTCACACCACCCAAACTCTGTCCTTAGTCAAGCTCACATCATCCAAACTCTGTCCTTACTCACACTCACATCGTCCAAACTCTGTCCTTACTCACACTCACACCATCCAAACTCTTTCATCACTCACACTCACACCATACAAACTCTGTCCTTACTCACACTCACACCATCCAAACTCTGTCCTTACTCACACTCACATCGTCC
This sequence comes from Carcharodon carcharias, assembly GCF_017639515.1. Lineage (NCBI taxonomy): Eukaryota > Metazoa > Chordata > Chondrichthyes > Lamniformes > Lamnidae > Carcharodon > Carcharodon carcharias. The sequence goes on from NW_024470690.1 coordinate 3,982,363, forward strand.
AAAACTCTGTCCTTACTAATACTCACACCATCCAAAACTCTGTCCGTACAGAAAGTCACACCACCCAAACTCTGTCCTTAGTCAAGATCACATCATCCAAACTCTGTCCTTACTCACACTCACACCATCCAAACTCTTTCATTATTCACACTCAAACCATACAAACTCTGTCCGTAATCACACTCACACCATCCAAACTGTCTCCTTACTCACACTCACACCTTCCAAAACTCTGTCCTTACTCACACTCACACCATTAAAATCTGTCCTTAATCTCACTCACACCATCCAAACTCTGTCCTTACTCACACTCACACCATCCAAACTCTGTCCTTACTCACACTCACACCATCCAAGCTCTGTCCTTACTCACACTCACACCATCCAAAACTCTGTCCTTACTCACACTCACACCATTCAAACTCTGTCCTTACTTTCAATCACACCATCCAAACTCTGTCCTTACTCACACTCACACCATCAAAAACTCTGTCCTTACTCACACTCACACCATCCAAACACTGTCCTTACTCACACTCACACCATCCAAACTCGGTCCTTACTCATACTCACACCATCCAAACTCTGTCCTTACTCACACTCACACCATGCAAGGTCTGTCCTTACTCAAACTCACACCATCCAAACTCTGTCCTTACTCACACTCACACCATCCAAACTTTGTCCTTACTCACTCTCACATCATTCAAACTCTGTCCTTACTCAAACTCACGTCATCCACACTCTGTCCTTACTCACATTCACACCATCCAAACTCTGTACTTACTCACACTCACACCATCCAAACTCTGCCCTTACTCACACTCACATCATCCAACACTCTGCCGTTTCTCACACACTCACCATCCAAAATTCTGTCCTAACTCACACTCACACCATCCAAACTCTGTCCTTACTCACACTCACACCATCCAAACTCTGTCCTTACTCACACTCACACCATCCAAACTCTGTCCTTACTCACACTCACATCATCCAAAATCTGTCCTTACGCCCACTCACACCATCCAAACTCTGTACTTAGTCACACAGCATTGAAACTCTGTCCTTTCTCACACTCACATCATCCAAATAATTTCCTTACTCACACTCACAACATCCAAACTCTGTCCTTACTCACACTAACACCATCCAAAACTCTGTCCTTACTCACACTCACATCATCCAAATTCTGTCCTTACTCACACTCACACCATCCAAATCTCTGTCCTTACTCACACTCACACCATCCAAACTCTGTCCTTACTCACACTCACACCATCCAAACTCTGTCCTTACTCACACTCACACCATCCAAACTCTGTCCTTACTCACACTCACACCATCCAAAACAGTGTCCTTTCTCACACTCACATCATCCAAAATTCTGTCGTTACTCACACACACACCATCCAAAATTCTGTCCTAACTCACACTCACACCATCCAAACTCTGTCCTTACTCACGCTCACACCATTCAATCTCTGTCCTTACTCCCACTCATACCATTCAAACTCGGTCCTTACTCACACTCACCCCATCAAAACTCTGTCCTTACTCACACTCACACCATCCAAATTATTTCCTTACTCACATTCCAACATCAAAACTCTGTCCTTACTCACACTCACACCATCCAAACTCTGTCCTTACATTCAGATCATCCAAAACTCGGTCCTTACTCACACTCACACCAACCAAATCTCTGTCCTTAATCACACTCACACCATCCAAACTCCGTCCTTAATCACATTCGTACCATCCAAAACTCTGTCCTTATTCACACTCACACCATCCAAACTCTGTCCTTACTCACACTCACACCATCCAAACTCTGTCCTTACTCACACTCACACTTTCCAAACTCTGTCCTTACTCACACTCACACCATCCAAACTCTGTCCTTACTCACACTCACACCATCCACTCTCTCTCCTTACTCACCCACACATCATCCAAAACTCTGTCCTTACTCACACACACATCCTCCACACTCTGTCCTTACTCACACTCAAACCATCCAAACTCTGTCCTTACTCACACTCACACCATCCAAACTCTGTCCTTACTCACACTCACACCATCCAAACTCTGTCCTTACTCACACTCACATCATCCAAAATCTGTCCTTACGCCCACTCACACCATCCAAACTCTGTACTTAGTCACACAGCATTGAAACTCTGTCCTTTCTCACACTCACATCATCCAAATAATTTCCTTACTCACACTCACAACATCCAAACTCTGTCCTTACTCACACTAACACCATCCAAAACTCTGTCCTTACTCACACTCACACCATCCAAACTCTGTCCTTATTCACAAGCACACCATCCAAAATCTGTCCTTACTCACACTCACACCATCCAAACTCTGTCCTTATTCACACGCACACCATCCAAAATCTGTCCTTACTCACACTCACACCATCCAAACTCTGTCCTTACTCACACTCACACTATCCACTCTCTCTCCTTAATCACACACACATCATCAAAAACTCTGTCCTTACTCACACACACATCATCCAAAACTCTGTCGTTACTCTCACTCACACCATCCAAAACTCTGTCCTTACTCACTCTCACACCATCCAAACTCTGTCCTTACTCACACTCACACCATCCAAACTCTGTCCTTAGTCACACTCAAATCATCCGAACTCTGTCCTTACTCACACTTACACCATCCAAACTCTGTCCTTACTCACAATCACACCATCCAAAACTCTGTCCTTACTCACACTCACCCCATCCAAAACTCTGTCCTTACTCAAACTCACATCATCCAAACTCTGTCCTTACTCACACTCACACCATCCAAACTCTGTCCTTACTCACACTCACAGCATCCGATCTCTATCCTTACTCACACTCACACCATCCAAAACTCTGTCGTTACTCACACACACACCATCCAAAACTCTATCGTTACTCTCACTCACACCATCCAAAACTCTGTCCTTACTCACACTCACACCATCCAAACTCTGTCCTTAATCACACTCACATCATCCAAACTCTGTCGTACTCACACTCACATCATCCAAACTCTGTCCTTACTCACACTGACACCATCCAAAATCTGTCCTTACGCACACTCACATCATCCAAAACTCTGACCTTACTCACACTCACACCATCCAAACTCTGTCCTTACTCACACTCACACCATCCAAACTCTGTCCTTACTCACACTCACACCATCCAAACTCTGTCCTTACTCACACACAGAACATCAATACTCTGTCCTTACTCACACTCACACCATTCAAACTATGTCCATAATCACACTCACACCATCCAAAAATCTGAACTTACTCACACTCACATCATCGAAACTTTGTCCTTACTCACACTCACACCATCCAAACTCTGTCCTTACTCACACTCATACCATCCAAACTCTGTCCTTACTCACACTCACCCCATCAAATTCTGTCCTTACTCACACTCATACCATCCAAACTCTGTCCTTACTCACACTCACACCATCCAATCTCTGTCCTTACTCAAACTCATGTCATCCACACTCTGTCCTTACTCACACTCACACCATCCAAACTCTGTCGTTACTCACACTCACACCATCCAAACTCAGTCCTTACTCACACTCACATCATCCACACTCTGTTTTTACTCAAAGACACACCATCCAAACTCTGTCCTTAGTCACACTCACATCATCCAAACTCTGTCCTTACTCACACTCACATCATCCAAACTCTGTCCTTACTCCCACTCACACCATCCAAACTCTGTCCTTACTCACACACACATCATCCAAAACTCTTTCGTTACTCACACACACACCATCCAAAATTCTGTCCTAACTCACACTCACACCATCCAAACTCTGTCCTTACTCACACTTACACCATCCAAACTCTGTCCTTACTCACACTCACAGCATGAAAAACTCTGTCCTTACTCACACTCACACCATCCAAAACTCTGTCCTTACTCACACTCACACCATTCAAACTCTGTCCTTACTTTCACTCACACCATCCAAACTCTGTCCTTACTCACACTCACACCATCAAAAACTCTGTCCTTACTCACACTCACACCATCCAAACACTGTCCTTATTCACACTCACACCATCCAAACTCGGTCCTTACTCATACTCACACCATCCAAACTCTGTCCTTACTCACACTCACACCATGCAAGGTCTGTCCTTACTCAAACTCACACCATCCAAACTCTGTCCTTACTCACACTCACACCATCCAAACTCGGTCCTTACTCACTCTCACATCATTCAAACTCTGTCCTTACTCAAACTCACGTCATCCACACTCTGTCCTTACTCACACTCACACCATCCAAACTCTGTACTTACTCACACTCACACCATCCAAACTCTCCCCTTACTCACACTCACATCATCCAACACTCTGTCGTTACTCACACACTCACCATCCAAAATTCTGTCCTAACTCACACTCACACCGTCCAAACTCTTTCATTACTCACACTCACACCATCCAAACTCTGTCCTTACTCACACTCACACCATCCAAAATCTGTCCTTACGCACACTCACATCATCCAAAACTCTGTCCTTTCTCACACTCACACCATCCAAACTCTGTCCTTACTCACACTCACACCATCCAAACTCTGTCCTTACTCATACTCACAACATCCAAACTCTGTCCTTACTCACACACAGAACATCAATACTCTGTCCTTACTCACACTCACACCATTAAAACTATGTCCATAATCACACTCACACTATCCAAAAATCTGAACTTACTCACACTCACATCATCGAAACTTTGTCCTTACTCACACTCACACCATCCAAACTCTGTCCTTACTCACACTCATACCATCCAAACTCTGTCCTTACTCACATTCACCCCATCAAATTCTGTCCTTACTCACACTCATACCATCCAAACTCTGTCCTTACTCACACTCACACCATCCAATCTCTGTCCTTACTCAAACTCAGGTCATCCACACTCTGTCCTTACTCACACTCACATCATCCGAACTCTGTCCTTACTCACACTCACACCATCCAAACTCTGTCCTTACGCACACTCACATCATCCAAACTCTGTCCTTACTCCCACTCACACCATCCAAACTCTGTCCTTACTCACACACACATCATCCAAAACTCTTTCGTTACTCACACACACACCATCCAAAATTCTGTTCTAACTCACACTCACACCATCCAAACTCTGTCCTTACTCACACTCACACCATCCAAACTCTGTCCTTACTCACACTCACACCATCAAAAACTCTGTCCTTACTCACACTCACACCATCCAAAACTCTGTCCTTACTCACACTCACACCATTCAAACTCTATCCTTACTTTCACTCACACCATCCAAACTCTCTCCTTACTCACACTCACACCATCAAAAACTCTGTCCTTACTCACACTCACACCATCCAAACACTGTCCTTACTCACACTCACACCATCCAAACTCGGTCCTTACTCATACTCACACCATCCAAACTCTGTCCTTACTCACACTCACACCATGCAAGGTCTGTCCTTACTCAAACTCACACCATCCAAACTCTGTCCTTACTGACACTCACACCATCCAAACTCGGTCCTTACTCACTCTCACATCATTCAAACTCTGTCCTTACTCAAACTCACGTCATCCACACTCTGTCCTTACTCACACTCACACCATCCAAACTCTGTCCTTACTCACACTCACACCATCCAAACTCTGTCCTTACTCACACTCACACCATCCAAACTCTGTCCTTACTCACACTCACATCATCCAAATTCTGTCCTTACTCACACTCATACCATCCAAACTCTGTCCTTACTCACACTCACACCATCCAATCTCTGTCCTTACTCAAACTCATGTCATCCACACTCTGTCCTTACTCACACTCACACCATCCAAACTCTGTCGTTACTCACACTCACACCATCCAAACTCAGTCCTTACTCACACTCACATCATCCACACTCTGTTTTTACTCAAAGACACACCATCCAAACTCTGTCCTTAGTCACACTCACATCATCCAAACTCTGTCCTTACTCACACTCACATCATCCAAATTCTGTCCTTACTCCCACTCACACCATCCAAACTCTGTCCTTACTGACACACACATCATCCAAAACTCTTTCGTTACTCACACACACACCATCCAAAATTCTGTCCTAACTCACACTCACACCATCCAAACTCTGTCCTTACTCACACTTACACCATCCAAACTCTGTCCTTACTCACACTCACAGCATGAAAAACTCTGTCCTTGCTCACACTCACACCATCCAAAACTCTGTCCTTACTCACACTCACACCATTCAAACTCTGTCCTTACTTTCACTCACACCATCCAAACTCTGTCCTTACTCACACTCACACCATCAAAAACTCTGTCCTTATTCACACTCACACCATCCAAACACTGTCCTTACTCACACTCACACCATCCAAACTCGGTCCTTACTCATACTCACACCATCCAAACTCTGTCCTTACTCACACTCACACCATGCAAGGTCTGTCCTTACTCAAACTCACACCATCCAAACTCTGTCCTTACTCACACTCACACCATCCAAACTCGGTCCTTACTCACTCTCACATCATTCAAACTCTGTCCTTACTCAAACTCACGTCATCCACACTCTGTCCTTACGCACACTCACACCATCCAAACTCTGTACTTACTCACACTCACACCATCCAAACTCTGCCCTTACTCACACTCACATCATCCAACACTCTGTCGTTACTCACACACTCACCATCCAAAATTCTGTCCTAACTCACACTCACACCATCCAAACTCTGTCCTTGCTCACACGCACACCATCCAAACTCTGTCCTTGCTCACACTCACACCATCCAAACTCTGTCCTTACTCACACTCACATCATCCAAAATCTGTCCTTACGCACACTCACATCATCCAACACTCTGTCGTTACTCACACACTCACCATCCAAAATTCTGTCCTAACTCACACTCACACCATCCAAAACACTGTCGTTACTCACACACACACCATCCAAAACTCTGTCGTTACTCTCACTCACACCATCCAAAACTCTGTACTTACTCACACTCACACCATCCAATCTCTGTCCTTACTCACACTCACACCATCCAAACTCTGTCCTTAATCACACTCACATCATCCAAACTCTGTCCTTACTCACACTCACATCATCCAAACTCTGTCCTTACTCACACTCACACCATCCAAAATCTGTCCTTACGCACACTCACATCATCCAAAGCTCTGTCCTTTCTCACACTCACACCATCCAAACTCTGTCCTTACTCACACTCACACCATCCAAACTCTGTCCTTACTCACACTCACAACATCCAAACTCTGTCCTTACTCACACACAGAACATCAATACTCTGTCCTTACTCACACTCACACCATTAAAACTATGTCCATAATCACACTCACACCATCCAAAAATCTGAACTTACTCACACTCACATCATCGAAACTTTGTCCTTACTCACACTCACACCATCCAAACTCTGTCCTTACTCACACTCATACCATCCAAACTCTGTCCTTACTCACATTCACCCCATCAAATTCTGTCCTTACTCACACTCATACCATCCAAACTCTGTCCTTACTCACACTCACACCATCCAATCTCTGTCCTTACTCAAACTCAGGTCATCCACACTCTGTCCTTAGTCACACTCACATCATCCGAACTCTGTCCTTACTCACACTCACACCATCCAAACTCTGTCCTTTACTCACACTCACACCATCCAAACTCTGTCCTTACTCACACTCACACCATCCAAACTCTGTCCTTACTCACACTCACACTTTCCAATCTCTGTCCTTACTCACACTCATACCATCCAAACTCTGTCCTTACTCACACTCACACCATCCAATCTCTGTCCTTACTCAAACTCATGTCATCCACACTCTGTCCTTACTCACACTCACACCATCCAAACTCTGTCGTTACTCACACTCACACCATCCAACTCAGTCCTTACTCACACTCACATCATCCACACTCTGTTTGTACTCAAAGACACACCATCCAAACTCTGTCCTTAGTCACACTCACATCATCCAAACTCTGTCCTGACTCAAACTCACATCATCCAAACTCTGTCCTTACTCCCACTCACACCATCCAAACTCTGTCCTTACTCACACACACATCATCCAAAACTCTTTCGTTACTCACACACACACCATCCAAAATTCTGTCCTAACTCACACTCACACCATCCAAACTCTGTCCTTACTCACACTTACACCATCCAAACTCTGTCCTTACTCACACTCACAGCATGAAAAACTCTGTCCTTACTCACACTCACACCATCCAAAACTCTGTCCTTACTCACACTCACACCATTCAAACTCTGTCCTTACTTTCACTCACACCATCCAAACTCTGTCCTTACTCACACTCACACCATCAAAAACTCTGTCCTTATTCACACTCACACCATCCAAACACTGTGCTTACTCACTCTCACACCATCCAAACTCGGTCCTTACTCATACTCACACCATCCAAACTCGGTCCTTACTCATACTCACACCATCCAAACTCTGTCCTTACTCACACTCACACCATGCAAGGTCTGTCCTTACTCAAACTCACACCATCCAAACTCGGTCCTTACTCACTCTCACATCATTCAAACTCTGTCCTTACTCAAACTCACGTCATCCACACTCTGCCCTTACTCACACTCACATCATCCAACACTCTGTCGTTACTCACACACTCACCATCCAAAATTCTGTCCTAACTCACACTCACACCATCCAAAACACTGTCGTTACTCACACACACACCATCCAAAACTCTGTCGTTACTCTCACTCACACCATCCAAAACTCTGTACTTACTCACACTCACACCATCCAAACTCTGTCCTTACTCACACTCACACCATCCAAACTCTGTCCTTAATCACACTCACATCATCCAAACTCTGTCCTTACTCACACTCACATCATCCAAACTCTGTCCTTACTCACACTCACACCATCCAAACTCTGTCCTTACTCACACTCACATCATCAAAACTCTGTCCTTACTCACACTCACACCATCCAAAATCTGTCTTTACTCACACTCACATCATCCGAACTCTGTCCTTACTAACACTCACACCATCCAAACTCTGTCCTTACTCACACTCAGACCATCCAAACTCTGTCCTTACTCACACTCACACCATCAAACTCTGTCCTTACTCACACTCACACCATCCAAACTCTGTCCTTACTCACACTCACACCATCAAACTCTGTCCTTACTCACACTCACACCATCCAAACTCTGTCCTTACTCACACTCACATCATCGAAACTCTGTCCTTACTCACACTCACACCATCCAAACTCTGTCCTTACTCACACTCATACCATCCAAACTCTGTCCTTACTCACACTCACACCATCCAAACTCTGTCCTTACTCACACTCACATCATCCAAACTCTGTCCTTACTCACACTCACACCATCCAAACTCTGTCCTTACTCACACTCACACCATCCAATCTCTGTCCTTACTCAAACTCAGGTCATCCACACTCTGTCCTTAGTCACACTCACATCATCCGAACTCTGTCCTTACTCACACTCACACCATCCAAACTCTGTCCTTACTCACACTCACACCATCCAAACTCTGTCCTTACTCACACTCACACCATCCAAACTCTGTCCTTACTCACACTCACATCATCCAAACTCTGTCCTTACTCACACTCACACCATCCAAACTCTGTCCTTACTAACACTCACACCATCCAAACTCTGTCCTTACTCACACTCACATCATCCACACTCTGTCCTTACTCACACTCACACCATCCAAACTCTGTCCTTACTCACACTCACACCATCCAAACTCTGTCCTTACTCACACTCACATCATCCAAACTCTGTCTTTACTCACAGACACACCATCCAAACTCTGTCCTTACTCACACTCACATCATCCAAACTCTGTCCTTACTCACACTCACATCATCCAAACTCTGTCCTTACTCCCACTCACACCATCCAAACTCTGTCCTTACTCACACACACATCATCCAAAACTCTTTCGTTACTCACACACACACCATCCAAAATTCTGTCCTAACTCACACTCACACCATCCAAACTCTGTCCTTACTCACACTTACACCATCCAAACTCTGTCCTTACTCACACTCACAGCATGAAAAACTCTGTCCTTACTCACACTCACACCATCCAAAACTCTGTCCTTACTCACACTCACACCATTCAAACTCTGTCCTTACTTTCACTCACACCATCCAAACTCTGTCCTTACTCACACTCACACCATCAAAAACTCTGTCCTTATTCACACTCACACCATCCAAACACTGTCCTTACTCACACTCACACCATCCAAACTCGGTCCTTACTCATACTCACACCATCCAAACTCTGTCCTTACTCACACTCACACCATGCAAGGTCTGTCCTTACTCAAACTCACACCATCCAAACTCTGTCCTGACTCACACTCACACCATCCAAACTCGGTCCTTACTCACTCTCACATCATTCAAACTCTGTCCTTACTCCCACTCACACCATCCAAACTCTGTCCTTACTCACACACACATCATCCAAAACTCTTTCGTTACTCACACACACACCATCCAAAATTCTGTTCTAACTCACACTCACACCATCCAAACTCTGTCCTTACTCACACTCACACCATCCAAACTCTGTCCTTACTCACACTCACACCATCAAAAACTCTGTCCTTACTCACACTCACACCATCCAAAACTCTGTCCTTACTCACACTAACACCATTCAAACTCTATCCTTACTTTCACTCACACCATCCAAACTCTGTCCTTACTCACACTCACACCATCAAAAACTCTGTCCTTACTCACACTCACACCATCCAAACACTGTCGTTTCTCACACTCACACCATCCAAACTCGGTCCTTACTCACTCTCACATCATTCAAACTCTGTCCTTACTCAAACTCACGTCATCCACCCTCTGTCCTTACTCACACTCACACCATCCAAATTCTGTCCTTACTCACACTCACACCATCCAAACTCTGTCCTTACTCACACTCACACCATCCAAACTCTGTCCTTACTCACACTCACATCATCCAAAATCTGTCCTCACGCCCACTCACACCATCCAAACTCTCTACTTAGTCACACAGCATTGAAACTCTGTCCTTTCTCACACTCACATCATCCAAATAATTTCCTTACTCACACTCACAACATCCAAACTCTGTCCTTACTCACACTAACACCATCCAAAACTCTGTCCTTACTCACACTCACATCATCCAAATTCTGTCCTTACTCACACTCACACCATCCAAATCTCTGTCCTTACTCACACTCACACCATCCAAACTCTGTCCTTATTCATACTCACACCATCAAAACTCTGTCCTTACTCACACTCACACCATCCAAAACACTGTCCTTACTCACACTCACATCATCCAAAATTCTGTCGATACTCACACACACACCATCGAAAATTCTGTCCTAACTCACAGTCACACCATCCAAACTCTGTCCTTACTCACGCTCACACCATTCAATCTCTGTCCTTATTCCCACTCATACCATTCAAACTCAGTCCTTACTCACACTCACCCCATCAAAACTCTGTCCTTACTCACACTCACACCATCCAAATTATTTCCTTACTCACACTCACAACATCAAAACTCTGTGCTTACTCACACTCACACCATTCAAACTCTGTCCTTACATTCAGATCATCCAAAACTCGGTCCTTATTCACACTCACACCAACCAAATCTCTGTCCTTAATCACACTCACACCATCCAAACTCCGTCCTTAATGACATTCGTACCATCCAAAACTCTGTCCTTATTCACACTCACACCATCCAAACTCTGTCCTTACTCACACTCACAACATCCAAACTCTGTCCTTACTCAAACTCACACTTTCCAAACTCTGTCCTTACTCACACTCACACCATCCAAACTCTGTCCTTACTCACACTCACACCATCCACTCTCTCTCCTTACTCACACACACATCATCCAAAACTCTGTCCTTACTCACACACACATCCTCCACACTCTGTCCTTACTCACACTCACACCATCCAAACTCTGTCCTTACTCACACTCACACCATCCAAACTCTGTCCTTACTCACACTCACACCATCCAAACTCTCTCCTTACTCACACTCACATCATCCAAATTCTGTCCTTACTCACACTCATACCATCCAACCTCTGTCCTTACTCACACTCACATTGTCCAAACTCTGTCCTTACTCACTCTCACACCATCCAAACTCTGTCCTTATTCACACGCACACCATCCAAAATCTGTCCTTACTCACACTCACACCATCCAAACTCTGTCCTTATTCACACGCACACCATCCAAAATCTGTCCTTACTCACACTCACAACATCCAAACTCTGTCCTTACTCACACTCACACTATCCACTCTCTCTCCTTAATCACACACACATCATCCAAAACTCTGTCCTTACTCACACACACATCCTCCACACTCTGTCCTTACTCACACTCACACCATCCAAACTCTGTCCTTACTCACACTCACACCATCCAAACTCTGTCCTTACTCACACTCACACCATCCAAACTCTCTCCTTAGTCACACACACACCATCCAAAACTCTGTCCTTACTCACACACACACCATCCAAACTCTCTCCTTAATTACACTCACACCATCCAACCTCTGTCCTTACTCACACTCACATTGTCCAAACTCTGTCCTTACTCACACTCACTCCATTCAAACTCTGACCTTACTCACACTCACAGCATCCAAACTCTCTCCGTACTCACACTCATACCATCCAACCTCTGTCCTTACTCACACTCACATTGTCCAAACTCTGTCCTTACTCACTCTCACACCATCCAAAACTCTGTCCTTACTCACACTCACACCATCCAAACTCTGTCCTTATTCACACGCACACCATCCAAAATCTGTCCTTATTCAGACGCACACCATCCAAAATCTGTCCTTACTCACACTCACAACATCCAAACTCTGTCCTTACTCACACTCACACTATCCACTCTCTCTCCTTAATCACACACACATCATCCAAAACTCTGTCCTTACTCACACACACATCCTCCACACTCTGTCCTTACTCACACTCACACCATCCAAACTCTGTCCTTACTCACACTCACACCATCCAAACTCTGTCCTTACTCACACTCACACCATCCAAACTCTCTCCTTAGTCACACACACACCATCCAAAACTCTGTCCTTACTCACACACACACCATCCAAACTCTCTCCTTACTCACACTCACACCATCCAACCTCTGTCCTTACTCACACTCACATTGTCCAAACTCTGTCCTTACTCACTCTCACACCATCCAAAACTCTGTCCTTACTCACACTCACACCATCCAAACTCTGTCCTTATTCACACGCACACCATCCAAAATCTGTCCTTACTCACACTCACACCATCCAAACTCTGTCCTTATTCACACGCACACCATCCAAAATCTGTCCTTACTCACACTCACACCACCCAAACTCTGTCTTTACTCACACTCACACCATCCAAATTCGGTCCTTACTCACACTCACACCTTCCAAGCTCTGTCCTTACTCACACTCACACCATCCAAATTCGGTCCTTACTCACACTCACATCATCCCAACTCTGTCCTTACTCACACTCACACCAGCTAAAACTCTGTCCTTACTCACACTCACACCATTAAAATCTGTCCTTAATCTCACTCACACCATCTAAAATCTGTCCATACAAAAACTCACACCATCCAAAATCTGTCCTTACTCACACTAACACCAACCAAACTCTGTCCTTACTCATACTCAAATCGTCCAAAACTCTGTCCTTACTCACACTCACCCCATCAAAACTCTGTCCTTACTCACACTCACACCATCCAAATTATTTCCTTACTCACACTCACAACATCAAAACTCTGTGCTTACTCACACTCACACCATCCAAACTCTGTCCTTACATTCAGATCATCCAAAACTCGGTCCTTATTCACACTCACACCAACCAAATCTCTGTCCTTAATCACACTCACACCATCCAAACTCCGTCCTTAATCACATTCGTACCATCCAAAACTCTGTCCTTATTCACACTCACACCATCCAAACTCTGTCCTTACTCACACTCACACCCTCCAAACTCTGTCCTTACTCACACTCACATCATCCAAACTCTGTCCTTACTCACACTCACACCATCCAAACTCTGTCCTTACTCACACTCACATCATCCAAACTCTGTCCTTACTCACACTCACACCATCCAAACTCTGTCCTTACTCACACTCACACCATCCAAAACTCTGTCCTTATTCACACTCACACCATCCAAACTCTGTCCTTACTCACACTCACAACAGCCAAACTCTGTCCTTACTCAAACTCACACTTTCCAAACTCTGTCCTTACTCACACGCACACCATCCAAACTCTGTCCTTACTCACACTCACACCATCCACTCTCTCTCCTTACTCACACACACATCATCCAAAACTCTGTCCTTACTCACACACACATCCTCCACACTCTGTCCTTACTCACACTCACACCATCCAAACTCTGTCCTTACTCACACTCACACCATCCAAACTCTGTCCTTACTCACACTCACACCATCCAAACTCTCTCCTTACTCACACACACACCATCCAAAACTCTGTCCTTACTCACACACACACCATCCAAACTCTGTCCTTACTCACACTCACATCATCCACACTCTGTCCTTACTCACGCTCACACCATCCAAAACTCTCTACTTACTCACACTCACTCCATTCAAACTCTGACCTTACTCACACTCACAGCATCCAAACTCTCTCCTTACTCACACTCATACCATCCAACCTCTGTCCTTACTCACACTCACATTGTCCAAACTCTGTCCTTACTCACTCTCACACCATCCAAACTCTGTCCTTATTCACACGCACACCATCCAAAATCTGTCCTTACTCACACTCACACCATCCAAACTCTGTCCTTATTCACACGCACACCATCCAAAATCTGTCCTTACTCACACTCACAACATCCAAACTCTGTCCTTACACACACTCACACTATCCACTCTCTCTCCTTAATCACACACACATCATCCAAAACTCTGTCCTTACTCACACACACATCCTCCACACTGTGTCCTTACTCACACTCACACCATCCAAACTCTGTCCTTACTCACACTCACACCATCCAAACTCTGTCCTTACTCACACTCACACCATCCAAACTCTCTCCTTACTCACACACACACCATCCAAAACTCTGTCCTTACTCACACACACACCATCCAAACTCTCTCCTTAATTACACTCACACCATCCAACCTCTGTCCTTACTCACACTCACATTGTCCAAACTCTGTCCTTACTCACACTCACTCCATTCAAACTCTGACCTTACTCACACTCACAGCATCCAAACTCTCTCCTTACTCACACTCATACCATCCAACCTCTGTCCTTACTCACACTCACATTGTCCAAACTCTGTCCTTACTCACTCTCACACCATCCAAAACTCTGTCCTTACTCACACTCACACCATCCAAACTCTGTCCTTATTCACACGCACACCATCCAAAATCTGTCCTTACTCACACTCACACCATCCAAACTCTGTCCTTATTCACACGCACACCATCCAAAATCTGTCCTTACTCACACTCACAACATCCAAACTCTGTCCTTACTCACACTCACACTATCCACTCTCTCTCCTTAATCACACACACATCATCCAAAACTCTGTCCTTACTCACACACACATCCTCCACACTCTGTCCTTACTCACACTCACACCATCCAAACTCTGTCCTTACTCACACTCACACCATCCAAACTCTGTCCTTACTCACACTCACACCATCCAAACTCTCTCCTTAGTCACACACACACCATCCAAAACTCTGTCCTTACTCACACACACACCATCCAAACTCTCTCCTTACTCACACTCACACCATCCAACCTCTGTCCTTACTCACACTCACATTGTCCAAACTCTGTCCTTACTCACTCTCACACCATCCAAAACTCTGTCCTTACTCACACTCACACCATCCAAACTCTGTCCTTATTCACACGCACACCATCCAAAATCTGTCCTTACTCACACTCACACCATCCAAACTCTGTCCTTATTCACACGCACACCATCCAAAATCTGTCCTTACTCACACTCACACCACCCAAACTCTGTCTTTACTCACACTCACACCATCCAAATTCGGTCCTTACTTACACTCACACCTTCCAAACTCTGTCCTTACTCACACTCACACCATCCAAATTCGGTCCTTACTCACACTCACATCATCCCAACTCTGTCCTTACTCACACTCACACCAGCTAAAACTCTGTCCTTACTCACACTCACACCATTAAAATCTGTCCTTAATCTCACTCACACCATCTAAAATCTGTCCATACAAAAACTCACACCATCCAAAATCTGTCCTTACTCACACTAACACAAACCAAACTCTGTCCTTACTCATACTCAAATCGTCCAAAACTCTGTCCTTACTCACACTCACCCCATCAAAACTCTGTCCTTACTCACACTCACACCATCCAAATTATTTCCCTACTCACACTCACAACATCAAAACTCTGTGCTTACTCACACTCACACCATCCAAACTCTGTCCTTACATTCAGATCATCCAAAACTCGGTCCTTATTCACACTCACACCAACCAAATCTCTGTCCTTAATCACACTCACACCATCCAAACTCCGTCCTTAATCACATTCGTACCATCCAAAACTCTGTCCTTATTCACACTCACACCATCCAAACTCTGTCCTTACTCACACTCACACCATCCAAACTCTGTCCTTACTCACACTCACATCATCCAAACTCTGTCCTTACTCACACTCACACCATCCAAACTCTGTCCTTACTCACACTCACATCATCCAAACTCTGTCCTTACTCACACTCACACCATCCAAACTCTGTCCTTACTCACACTCACACCATCCAAAACTCTGTCCTTATTCACACTCACACCATCCAAACTCTGTCCTTACTCACACTCACAACAGCCAAACTCTGTCCTTACTCAAACTCACACTTTCCAAACTCTGTCCTTACTCACACTCACACCATCCAAACTCTGTCCTTACTCACACTCACACCATCCACTCTCTCTCCTTACTCACACACACATCATCCAAAACTCTGTCCTTACTCACACACACATCCTCCACACTCTGTCCTTACTCACACTCACACCATCCAAACTCTGTCCTTACTCACACTCACACCATCCAAACTCTGTCCTTACTCACACTCACACCATCCAAACTCTCTCCTTACTCACACACACACCATCCAAAACTCTGTCCTTACTCACACACACACCATCCAAACTCTGTCCTTACTCACACTCACACCATCCAAAATCTGTCCTTACTCACACTCACATCATCCACACTCTGTCCTTACTCACGCTCACACCATCCAAAACTCTCTACTTACTCACACTCACTCCATTCAAACTCTGACCTTACTCACACTCACAGCATCCAAACTCTCTCCTTACTCACACTCATACCATCCAACCTCTGTCCTTACTCACACTCACATTGTCCAAACTCTGTCCTTACTCACTCTCACACCATCCAAAACTCTGTCCTTACTCACACTCACACCATCCAAACTCTGTCCTTATTCACACGCACACCATCCAAAATCTGTCCTTACTCACACTCACACCATCCAAACTCTGTCCTTATTCACACGCACACCATCCAATATCTGTCCTTACTCACACTCACAACATCCAAACTCTGTCCTTACTCACACTCACACTATCCACTCTCTCTCCTTAATCACACACACATCATCCAAAACTCTGTCCTTACTCACACACACATCCTCCACACTCTGTCCTTACTCACACTCACACCATCCAAACTCTGTCCTTACTCACACTCACACCATCCAAACTCTGTCCTTACTCACACTCACACCATCCAAACTCTCTCCTTACTCACACACACACCATCCAAAACTCTGTCATTACTCACACACACACCATCCAAACTCTGTCCTTACTCACACTCACATCATCCACACTCTGTCCTTACTCACGCTCACACCATCCAAAACTCTCTACTTACTCACACTCACTCCATTCAAACTCTGACCTTACTCACACTCACAGCATCCAAACTCTCTCCTTACTCACACTCATACCATCCAACCTCTGTCCTTACTCACACTCACATTGTCCAAACTCTGTCCTTACTCACTCTCACACCATCCAAAACTCTGTCCTTACTCACACTCACACCATCCAAACTCTGTCCTTATTCACATGCACACCATCCAAAATCTGTCCTTTCTCACACTCACACCATCCAAACTCTGTCCTTATTCACACGCACACCATCCAAAATCTGTCCTTACTCACACTCACAACATCCAAACTCTGTCCTTACTCACACTCACACTATCCATTCTCTCTCCTTAATCACACACACATCATCCAAAACTCTGTCCTTACTCACACACACATCCTCCACACTGTGTCCTTACTCACACTCACACCATCCAAACTCTGTCCTTACTCACACTCACACCATCCAAACTCTGTCCTTACTCACACTCACACCATCCAAACTCTCTCCTTAGTCACACACATACCATCCAAAACTCTGTCCTTACTCACACACACACCATCCAAACTCTCTCCTTAATCACACTCACACCATCCAACCTCTGTCCTTACTCACACTCACATTGTCCAAACTCTGTCCTTACTCACACTCACTCCATTCAAACTCTGACCTTACTCACACTCACAGCATCCAAACTCTCTCCTTACTCACACTCATACCATCCAACCTCTGTCCTTACTCACACTCACATTGTCCAAACTCTGTCCTTACTCACTCTCACACCATCCAAAACTCTGTCCTTACTCACACTCACACCATCCAAACTCTGTCCTTATTCACACGCACACCATCCAAAATCTGTCCTTACTCACACTCACACCACCCAAACTCTGTCTTTACTCACACTCACACCATCCAAATTCGGTCCTTACTCACACTCACACCTTCCAAACTCTGTCCTTACTCACACTCACACCATCCAAATTCGGTCCTTACTCACACTCACATCATCCCAACTCTGTCCTTACTCACACTCACACCAGCTAAAACTCTGTCCTTACTCACACTCACACCATTAAAATCTGTCCTTAATCTCACTCACACCATCTAAAATCTGTCCATACAAAAACTCACACCATCCAAAATCTGTCCTTACTCACACTAACACCAACCAAACTCTGTCCTTACTCATACTCAAATCGTCCAAAACTCTGTCCTTACTCACACTCACCCCATCAAAACTCTGTCCTTACTCACACTCACACCATCCAAATTATTTCCTTACTCACACTCACAACATCAAAACTCTGTGCTTACTCACACTCACACCATCCAAACTCTGTCCTTACATTCAGATCATCCAAAACTCGGTCCTTATTCACACTCACACCAACCAAATCTCTGTCCTTAATCACACTCACACCATCCAAACTCCGTCCTTAATCACATTCGTACCATCCAAAACTCTGTCCTTATTCACACTCACACCATCCAAACTCTGTCCTTACTCACACTCACACCATCCAAACTCTGTCCTTACTCACACTCACATCATCCAAACTCTGTCCTTACTCACACTCACACCATCCAAACTCTGTCCTTACTCACACTCACATCATCCAAACTCTGTCCTTACTCACACTCACACCATCCAAACTCTGTCCTTACTCACACTCACACCATCCAAAACTCTGTCCTTATTCACACTCACACCATCCAAACTCTGTCCTTACTCACACTCACAACAGCCAAACACTGTCCTTACTCAAACTCACACTTTCCAAACTCTGTCCTTACTCACACTCACATCATCCAAACTCTGTCCTTACTCACACTCACACCATCCAAACTCTGTCCTTACTCACACTCACACCATCCAAAACTCTGTCCTTATTCACACTCACACCATCCAAACTCTGTCCTTACTCACACTCGCACCATCCAAATTATTTCCTTACTCACACTCACAACATCAAAACTCTGTGCTTACTCACACTCACACCATCCAAACTCTGTCCTTACATTCAGATCATCCAAAACTCGGTCCTTATTCACACTCACACCAACCAAATCTCTGTCCTTAATCACACTCACACCATCCAAACTCCGTCCTTAATCACATTCGTACCATCCAAAACTCTGTCCTTACTCACACTCACATCATCCAAACTCTGTCCTTACTCACACTCACACCATCCAAACTCTGTCCTTACTCACACACACATCATCCAAAACTCTGTCCTTACTCACACACACATCCTCCACACTCTGTCCTTACTCACACTTACACCATCCAAACTCTGTCCTTACTCACACTCACACCATCCAAACTCTGTCCTTACTCACACTCACACCATCCAAACTCTCTCCTTACTCACACACACACCATCCAACACTCTGTCCTTACTCACACACACACCATCCAAACTCTGTCCTTACTCACACTCACACCATCCAAAATCTGTCCTTACTCACACTCACATCATCCACACTCTGTCCTTACTCACGCTCACACCATCCAAAACTCTCTACTTACTCACACTCACTCCATTCAAACTCTGACCTTACTCACACTCACAGCATCCAAACTCTCTCCTTACTCACACTCATACCATCCAACCTCTGTCCTTACTCACACTCACATTGTCCAAACTCTGTCCTTACTCACTCTCACACCATCCAAAACTCTGTCCTTACTCACACTCACACCATCCAAACTCTGTCCTTATTCACACGCACACCATCCAAAATCTGTCCTTACTCACACTCACACCATCCAAACTCTGTCCTTATTCACACGCACACCATCCAAAATCTGTCCTTACTCACACTCACAACATCCAAACTCTGTCCTTACTCACACTCACACTATCCACTCTCTCTCCTTAATCACACACACATCATCCAAAACTCTGTCCTTACTCACACACACATCCTCCACACTCTGTCCTTACTCACACTCACACCATCCAAACTCTGTCCTTACTCACACTCACACCATCCAAACTCTGTCCTTACTCACACTCACACCATCCAAACTCTCTCCTTACTCACACACACACCATCCAAAACTCTGTCATTACTCACACACACACCATCCAAACTCTGTCCTTACTCACACTCACATCATCCACACTCTGTCCTTACTCACGCTCACACCATCTAAATCTCTCTACTTACTCACACTCACTCCATTCAAACTCTGACCTTACTCACACTCACAGCATCCAAACTCTCTCCTTACTCACACTCATACCATCCAACCTCTGTCCTTACTCACACTCACATTGTCCAAACTCTGTCCTTACTCACTCTCAGAACCATCCAAAACTCTGTCCTTACTCACACTCACACCATCCAAACTCTGTCCTTATTCACACGCACACCATCCAAAATCTGTCCTTACTCACACTCACACCATCCAAACTCTGTCCTTATTCACACGCACACCATCCAAAATCTGTCCTTACTCACACTCACAACATCCAAACTCTGTCCTTACTCACACTCACACTATCCATTCTCTCTCCTTAATCACACACACATCATCCAAAACTCTGTCCTTACTCACACACACATCCTCCACACTGTGTCCTTACTCACACTCACACCATCCAAACTCTGTCCTTACTCACACTCACACCATCCAAACTCTGTCCTTACTCACACTCACACCATCCAAACTCTCTCCTTAGTCACACACATACCATCCAAAACTCTGTCCTTACTCACACACACACCATCCAAACTCTCTCCTTAATCACACTCACACCATCCAACCTCTGTCCTTACTCACACTCACATTGTCCAAACTCTGTCCTTACTCACACTCACTCCATTCAAACTCTGACCTTACTCACACTCACAGCATCCAAACTCTCTCCTTACTCACACTCATACCATCCAACCTCTCTCCTTACTCACACTCACATTGTCCAAACTCTGTCCTTACTCACTCTCACACCATCCAAAACTCTGTCCTTACTCACACTCACACCATCCAAACTCTGTCCTTATTCACACGCACACCATCCAAAATCTGTCCTTACTCACACTCACACCATCCAAACTCTGTCCTTATTCACACGCACACCATCCAAAATCTGTCCTTACTCACACACACACCATCCAAAACTCTGTCCTTACTCACACACACACCATCCAAACTCTGTCCTTACTCACACTCACATCATCCACACTCTGTCCTTACTCACGCTCACACCATCCAAAACTCTCTACTTACTCACACTCACTCCATTCAAACTCTGACCTTACTCACACTCACAGCATACAAACTCTCTCCTTACTCACACTCATACCATCCAACCTCTGTCCTTACTCACACTCACGTTGTCCAAACTCTGTCCTTACTCACTCTCACACCATCCAAAACTCTGTCCTTACTCACACTCACACCATCCAAACTCTGTCCTTATTCACACGCACACCATCCAAAATCTGTCCTTACTCACACTCACACCATCCAAACTCTGTCCTTATTCACACTCACACCATCCAAAATCTGTCCTTACTCACACTCACAACATCCAAACTCTGTCCTTACTCACACTCACACTATCCACTCTCTCTCCTTAATCACACACACATCATCCAAAACTCTGTCCTTACTCACACACAAATCCTCCACACTCTGTCCTTACTCACACTCACACCATCCAAACTCTGTCCTTACTCACACTCACACCATCCAAACTCTGTCCTTACTCACACTCACGCCATCCAAACTCTCTCCTTAGTCACACACACACCATCCAAAACTCTGTCCTTACTCACACACACACCATCCAAACTCTCTCCTTAATTACACTCACACCATCCAACCTCTGTCCTTACTCACACTCACATTGTCCAAACTCTGTCCTTACTCACTCTCACTCCATTCAAACTCTGACCTTACTCACACTCACAGCATCCAAACTCTCTCCTTACTCACACTCATACCATCCAACCTCTGTCCTTACTCACACTCACATTGTCCAAACTCTGTCCTTACTCACTCTCACACCATCCAAAACTCTGTCCTTACTCACACTCACACCATCCAAACTCTGTCCTTATTCACACGCACACCATCCAAAATCTGTCCTTACTCACACTCACAACATCCAAACTCTGTCCTTACTCACACTCACACTATCCACTCTCTCTCCTTAATCACACACACATCATCCAAAACTCTGTCCTTACTCACACACAAATCCTCCACACTCTGTCCTTACTCACACTCACACCATCCAAACTCTGTCCTTACTCACACTCACACCATCCAAACTCTGTCCTTACTCACACTCACACCATCCAAACTCTCTCCTTAGTCACACACACACCATCCAAAACTCTGTCCTTACTCACACACACACCATCCAAACTCTCTCCTTAATCACACTCACACCATCCAACCTCTGTCCTTACTCACACTCACATTGTCCAAACTCTGTCCTTACTCACACTCACTCCATTCAAACTCTGACCTTACTCACACTCACAGCATCCAAACTCTCTCCTTACTCACACTCATACCATCCAACCTCTCTCCTTACTCACACTCACATTGTCCAAACTCTGTCCTTACTCACTCTCACACCATCCAAAACTCTGTCCTTACTCACACTCACACCATCCAAACTCTGTCCTTATTCACACGCACACCATCCAAAATCTGTCCTTACTCACACTCACACCATCCAAACTCTGTCCTTATTCACACGCACACCATCCAAAATCTGTCCTTACTCACACACACACCATCCAAAACTCTGTCCTTACTCACACACACACCATCCAAACTCTGTCCTTACTCACACTCACATCATCCACACTCTGTCCTTACTCACGCTCACACCATCCAAAACTCTCTACTTACTCACACTCACTCCATTCAAACTCTGACCTTACTCACACTCACAGCATACAAACTCTCTCCTTACTCACACTCATACCATCCAACCTCTGTCCTTACTCACACTCACGTTGTCCAAACTCTGTCCTTACTCACTCTCACACCATCCAAAACTCTGTCCTTACTCACACTCACACCATCCAAACTCTGTCCTTATTCACACGCACACCATCCAAAATCTGTCCTTACTCACACTCACACCATCCAAACTCTGTCCTTATTCACACTCACACCATCCAAAATCTGTCCTTACTCACACTCACAACATCCAAACTCTGTCCTTACTCACACTCACACTATCCACTCTCTCTCCTTAATCACACACACATCATCCAAAACTCAGTCCTTACTCACACACAAATCCTCCACACTCTGTCCTTACTCACACTCACACCATCCAAACTCTGTCCTTACTCACACTCACACCATCCAAACTCTGTCCTTACTCACACTCACACCATCCAAACTCTCTCCTTAGTCACACACACACCATCCAAAACTCTGTCCTTACTCACACACACACCATCCAAACTCTCTCCTTAATTACACTCACACCATCCAACCTCTGTCCTTACTCACACTCACATTGTCCAAACTCTGTCCTTACTCACTCTCACTCCATTCAAACTCTGACCTTACTCACACTCACAGCATCCAAACTCTCTCCTTACTCACACTCATACCATCCAACCTCTGTCCTTACTCACACTCACATTGTCCAAACTCTGTCCTTACTCACTCTCACACCATCCAAAACTCTGTCCTTACTCACACTCACACCATCCAAACTCTGTCCTTATTCACACGCACACCATCCAAACTCTGTCCTTACTCACACTCACACTATCCACTCTCTCTCCTTAATCACACACACATCATCCAAAACTCTGTCCTTACTCACACACAAATCCTCCACACTCTGTCCTTACTCACACTCACACCATCCAAACTCTGTCCTTACTCACACTCACACCATCCAAACTCTGTCCTTACTCACACTCACACCATCCAAACTCTCTCCTTAGTCACACACACACCATCCAAAACTCTGTCCTTACTCACACACACACCATCCAAACTCTCTCCTTAATTACACTCACACCATCCAACCTCTGTCCTTACTCACACTCACATTGTCCAAACTCTGTCCTTACTCACTCTCACTCCATTCAAACTCTGACCTTACTCACACTCACAGCATCCAAACTCTCTCCTTACTCACACTCATACCATCCAACCTCTGTCCTTACTCACACTCACATTGTCCAAACTCTGTCCTTACTCACTCTCACACCATCCAAAACTCTGTCCTTACTCACACTCACACCATCCAAACTCTGTCCTTATTCACACGCACACCATCCAAAATCTGTCCTTACTCACACTCACAACATCCAAACTCTGTCCTTACTCACACTCACACTATCCACTCTCTCTCCTTAATCACACACACATCATCCAAAACTCTGTCCTTACTCACACACACATCCTCCACACTCTGTCCTTACTCACACTCACACCATCCAAACTCTGTCCTTACTCACACTCACACCATCCAAACTCTGTCCTTACTCACACTCACACCATCCAAACTCTCTCCTTAGTCACACACACACCATCCAAAACTCTGTCCTTACTCACACACACACCATCCAAACTCTCTCCTTACTCACACTCACACCATCCAACCTCTGTCCTTACTCACACTCACATTGTCCAAACTCTGTCCTTACTCACTCTCACACCATCCAAAACTCTGTCCTTACTCACACTCACACCATCCAAACTCTGTCCTTATTCACACGCACACCATCCAAAATCTGTCCTTACTCACAC
The DNA here is from genome assembly GCF_017639515.1 of Carcharodon carcharias. Classification (NCBI taxonomy): domain Eukaryota; kingdom Metazoa; phylum Chordata; class Chondrichthyes; order Lamniformes; family Lamnidae; genus Carcharodon; species Carcharodon carcharias. The sequence goes on from NW_024470690.1 coordinate 4,008,358, forward strand.
TCACACCATCCAAACTCTGTCCTTATTCACACGCACACCATCCAAAATCTGTCCTTACTCACACTCACACCACCCAAACTCTGTCTTTACTCACACTCACACCATCCAAATTCGGTCCTTACTCACACTCACACCTTCCAAACTCTGTCCTTACTCACACTCACACCATCCAAATTCGGTCCTTACTCACACTCACATCATCCCAACTCTGTCCTTACTCACACTCACACCAGCTAAAACTCTGTCCTTACTCACACTCACACCATTAAAATCTGTCCTTAATCTCACTCACACCATCTAAAATCTGTCCATACAAAAACTCACACCATCCAAAATCTGTCCTTACTCACACTAACACCAACCAAACTCTGTCCTTACTCATACTCAAATCGTCCAAAACTCTGTCCTTACTCACACTCACCCCATCAAAACTCTGTCCTTACTCACACTCACACCATCCAAATTATTTCCTTACTCACACTCACAACATCAAAACTCTGTGCTTACTCACACTCACACCATCCAAACTCTGTCCTTACATTCAGATCATCCAAAACTCGGTCCTTATTCACACTCACACCAACCAAATCTCTGTCCTTAATCACACTCACACCATCCAAACTCCGTCCTTAATCACATTCGTACCATCCAAATCTCTGTCCTTATTCACACTCACACCATCCAAACTCTGTCCTTACTCACACTCACAACAGCCAAACTCTGTCCTTACTCAAACTCACACTTTCCAAACTCTGTCCTTACTCACACTCACACCATCCAAACTCTGTCCTTACTCACACTCACACCATCCACTCTCTCTCCTTACTCACACACACATCATCCAAAACTCTGTCCTTACTCACACACACATCCTCCACACTCTGTCCTTACTCACACTCACACCATCCAAACTCTGTCCTTACTCACACTCACACCATCCAAACTCTGTCCTTACTCACACTCACACCATCCAAACTCTCTCCTTACTCACACACACACCATCCAAAACTCTGTCCTTACTCACACACACACCATCCAAACTCTGTCCTTACTCACACTCACATCATCCACACTCTGTCCTTACTCACGCTCACACCATCCAAAACTCTCTACTTACTCACACTCACTCCATTCAAACTCTGACCTTACTCACACTCACAGCATCCAAACTCTCTCCTTACTCACACTCATACCATCCAACCTCTGTCCTTACTCACACTCACATTGTCCAAACTCTGTCCTTACTCACTCTCACACCATCCAAAACTCTGTCCTTACTCACACTCACACCATCCAAACTCTGTCCTTATTCACACGCACACCATCCAAAATCTGTCCTTACTCACACTCACACCATCCAAACTCTGTCCTTATTCACACGCACACCATCCAAAATCTGTCCTTACTCACACTCACAACATCCAAACTCTGTCCTTACTCACACTCACACTATCCACTCTCTCTCCTTAATCACACACACATCATCCAAAACTCTGTCCTTACTCACACACACATCCTCCACACTCTGTCCTTACTCACACTCACACCATCCAAACTCTGTCCTTACTCACACTCACACCATCCAAACTCTGTCCTTACTCACACTCACACCATCCAAACTCTCTCCTTACTCACACACACACCATCCAAAACTCTGTCATTACTCACACACACACCATCCAAACTCTGTCCTTACTCACACTCACATCATCCACACTCTGTCCTTACTCACGCTCACACCATCCAAAACTCTCTACTTACTCACACTCACTCCATTCAAACTCTGACCTTACTCACACTCACAGCATCCAAACTCTCTCCTTACTCACACTCATACCATCCAACCTCTGTCCTTACTCACACTCACATTGTCCAAACTCTGTCCTTACTCACTCTCACACCATCCAAAACTCTGTCCTTACTCACACTCACACCATCCAAACTCTGTCCTTACTCACACTCACACCATCCAAACTCTGTCCTTACTCACACTCACACCATCCAAACTCTGTCCTTACTCACACTCACACCATCCAAACTCTCTCCTTAGTCACACACACACCATCCAAAACTCTGTCCTTACTCACACACACACCATCCAAACTCTCTCCTTAATCACACTCACACCATCCAACCTCTGTCCTTACTCACACTCACATTTTCCAAACTCTGTCCTTACTCACACTCACTACATTCAAACTCTGACCTTACTCACACTCACAGCATCCAAACTCTCTCCTTACTCACACTCATACCATCCAACCTCTGTCCTTTCTCACACTCACATTGTCCAAACTCTGTCCTTACTCACTCTCACACCATCCAAAACTCTGTCCTTACTCACACTCACACCATCCAAACTCTGTCCTTATTCACACGCACAGCATCCAAAATCTGTCCTTACTCACACTCACACCATCCAAACTCTGTCCTTATTCACACGCACACCATCCAAAATCTGTCCTTACTCACACTCACAACATCCAAACTCTGTCCTTACTCACACTCACACTATCCACTCTCTCTCCTTAATCACACACACATCATCCAAAACTCTGTCCTTACTCACACACACATCCTCCACACTGTGTCCTTACTCACACTCACACCATCCAAACTCTGTCCTTAATCACACTCACACCATCCAAACTCTGTCCTTACTCACACTCACACCATCCAAACTCTCTCTTTAGTCACACACACACCATCCAAACTCTGTCCTTACTCACACTCACATCATCCACACTCTGTCCTTACTCACGCTCACACCATCCAAAACTCTCTACTTACTCACACTCACTCCATTCAAACTCTGACCTTACTCAAACTCACAGCATACAAACTCTCTCCTTACTCACACTCATACCATCCAACCTCTGTCCTTACTCACACTCACGTTGTCCAAACTCTGTCCTTACTCACTCTCACACCATCCAAAACTCTGTCCTTACTCACAATCACACCATCCAAACTCTGTCCTTATTCACACGCACACCATCCAAAATCTGTCCTTACTCACACTCACACCATCCAAACTCTGTCCTTATTCACACTCACACCATCCAAAATCTGTCCTTACTCACACTCACAACATCCAAACTCTGTCCTTACTCACACTCACACTATCCACTCTCTCTCCTTAATCACACACACATCATCCAAAACTCTGTCCTTACTCACACACAAATCCTCCACACTCTGTCCTTACTCACACTCACACCATCCAAACTCTGTCCTTACTCACACTCACACCATCCAAACTCTGTCCTTACTCACACTCACACCATCCAAACTCTGTCCTTACTCACACTCACACCATCCAAACTCTCTCCTTAGTCACACACACACCATCCAAAACTCTGTCCTTACTCACACACACACCATCCAAACTCTCTCCTTAATTACACTCACACCATCCAACCTCTGTCCTTACTCACACTCACATTGTCCAAACTCTGTCCTTACTCACACTCACTCCATTCAAACTCTGACCTTACTCACACTCACAGCATCCAAACTCTCTCCTTACTCACACTCATACCATCCAACCTCTGTCCTTACTCACACTCACATTGTCCAAACTCTGTCCTTACTCACTCTCACACCATCCAAAACTCTGTCCTTACTCACACTCACACCATCCAAACTCTGTCCTTATTCACACGCACACCATCCAAACTCTGTCCTTACTCACACTCACACCATCCAAACTCTGTCCTTATTCACACGCACACCATCCAAAATCTCTCCTTACTCACACTCACAACATCCAAACTCTGTCCTTACTCACACTCACACTATCCACTCTCTCTCCTTAATCACACACACATCATCCAAAATTCTGTTCTTACTCACACACACATCCTCCACACTCTGTCCTTACTCACACTCACACCATCCAAACTCTGTCCTTACTCACACTCACACCATCCAAACTCTGTCCTTACTCACACTCACACCATCCAAACTCTCTCCTTAGTCACACACACACCATCCAAAACTCTGTCCTGACTCACACACACACCATCCAAACTCTCTCCTTACTCACACTCACACCATCCAACCTCTGTCCTTACTCACACTCACATTGTCCAAACTCTGTCCTTACTCACTCTCACACCATCCAAAACTCTGTCCTTACTCACACTCACACCATCCAAACTCTGTCCTTATTCACACGCACACCATCCAAAATCTGTCCTTACTCACACTCACACCATCCAAACTCTGTCCTTATTCACACGCACACCATCCAAAATCTGTCCTTACTCACACTCACACCACCCAAACTCTGTCTTTACTCACACTCACACCATCCAAATTCGGTCCTTACTCACACTCACACCTTCCAAACTCTGTCCTTACTCACACTCACACCATCCAAATTCGGTCCTTACTCACACTCACATCATCCCAACTCTGTCCTTACTCACACTCACACCAGCTAAAACTCTGTCCTTACTCACACTCACACCATTAAAATCTGTCCTTAATCTCACTCACACCATCTAAAATCTGTCCATACCAAAACTCACACCATCCAAAATCTGTCTTTACTCACACTAACACCAACCAAACTCTGTCCTTACTCATACTCAAATCGTCCAAAACTCTGTCCTTACTCACACTCACCCCATCAAAACTCTGTCCTTAATCACACTCACACCATCCAAATTATTTCCTTACTCACACTCACAACATCAAAACTCTGTGCTTACTCACACTCACACCATCCAAACTCTGTCCTTACATTCAGATCATCCAAAACTCGGTCCTTATTCACACTCACACCAACCAAATCTCTGTCCTTAATCACACTCACACCATCCAAACTCCGTCCTTAATCACATTCGTACCATCCAAAACTCTGTCCTTATTCACACTCACACCATCCAAACTCTGTCCTTACTCACACTCACAACAGCCAAACTCTGTCCTTACTCAAACTCACACTTTCCAAACTCTGTCCTTACTCACACTCACAACATCCAAACTCTGTCCTTACTCACACTCACACCATCCACTCTCTCTCCTTACTCACACACACATCATCCAAAACTCTGTCCTTACTCACACACACATCCTCCACACTCTGTCCTTACTCACACTCACACCATCCAAACTCTGTCCTTACTCACACTCACACCATCCAAACTCTGTCCTTACTCACACTCACACCATCCAAACTCTCTCCTTACTCACACACACACCATCCAAAACTCTGTCCTTACTCACACACACACCATCCAAACTCTGTCCTTACTCACACTCACATCATCCACACTCTGTCCTTACTCACGCTCACACCATCCAAAACTCTCTACTTACTCACACTCACTCCATTCAAACTCTGACCTTACTCACACTCACAGCATCCAAACTCTCTCCTTACTCACACTCATACCATCCAACCTCTGTCCTTACTCACACTCACATTGTCCAAACTCTGTCCTTACTCACTCTCACACCATCCAAAACTCTGTCCTTACTCACACTCACACCATCCAAACTCTGTCCTTATTCACACGCACACCATCCAAAATCTGTCCTTACTCACACTCACACCATCCAAACTCTGTCCTTATTCACACGCACACCATCCAAAATCTGTCCTTACTCACACTCACAACATCCAAACTCTGTCCTTACTCACACTCACACTATCCACTCTCTCTCCTTAATCACACACACATCATCCAAAACTCTGTCCTTACTCACACACACATCCTCCACACTGTGTCCTTACTCACACTCACACCATCCAAACTCTGTCCTTACTCACACTCACACCATCCAAACTCTGTCCTTACTCACACTCACACCATCCAAACTCTCTCCTTACTCACACACACACCATCCAAAACTCTGTCATTACTCACACACACACCATCCAAACTCTGTCCTTACTCACACTCACATCATCCACACTCTGTCCTTACTCACGCTCACACCATCCAAAACTCTCTACTTACTCACACTCACTCCATTCAAACTCTGACCTTACTCACACTCACAGCATCCAAACTCTCTCCTTACTCACACTCATACCATCCAACCTCTGTCCTTACTCACACTCACATTGTCCAAACTCTGTCCTTACTCACTCTCACACCATCCAAAACTCTGTCCTTACTCACACTCACACCATCCAAACTCTGTCCTTATTCACACGCACACCATCCAAAATCTGTCCTTACTCACACTCACACCATCCAAACTCTGTCCTTATTCACACGCACACCATCCAAAATCTGTCCTTACTCACACTCACAACATCCAAACTCTGTCCTTACTCACACTCACACTATCCATTCTCTCTCCTTAATCACACACACATCATCCAAAACTCTGTCCTTACTCACACACACATCCTCCACACTGTGTCCTTACTCACACTCACACCATCCAAACTCTGTCCTTACTCACACTCACACCATCCAAACTCTGTCCTTACTCAGACTCAAACCATCCAAACTCTCTCCTTACTCACACACACACCATCCAAAACTCTGTCCTTACTCAGACACACACCATCCAAACTCTCTCCTTAATCACACTCACACCATCCAACCTCTGTCCTTACTCACACTCACATTTTCCAAACTCTGTCCTTACTCACACTCACTACATTCAAACTCTGACCTTACTCACACTCACAGCATCCAAACTCTCTCCTTACTCACACTCATACCATCCAACCTCTGTCCTTACTCACACTCACATTGTCCAAACTCTGTCCTTACTCACTCTCACACCATCCAAAACTCTGTCCTTACTCACACTCACACCATCCAAACTCTGTCCTTATTCACACGCACACCATCCAAAATCTGTCCTTATTCACACTCACACCATCCAAACTCTGTCC